>NW_004949265.1:173628-177529 GCF_000317375.1 Microtus ochrogaster | reverse complement strand
AATAAATAAATAAATTATAAAAAAATTAAAAAAATTGTGATAGCGGGGAGTTGTTCACATCCTGGTTAACCATAGATCAGAGAGTGATGAAGAAACCAGGGGCTGTGTAGCACCCTCTAGTGACCTACTTTTGCCAGCCAACCTTTACCTTCTAAATGTTCTTTGACCTCTCAAAATGGTGCCAAGAGCTTTGGAACAAGCATTTGAAACATGAGCCTGTGGGGACATTTTAGATGCATGACATAACAAGTAGGAAGTACTGTTAGGTTAAATTATGCTTTTGAGATGAAATGAGTATTCTAAACATGCAATATGAACTCATTGAAGACACAGGACATGTTTTTAGTCAAATGACTTAATATAAAAATGACTTAATACAAGCAAGTGCCAAGCAAAACTCTTTTCTGTGGGTCCTCTTTTCTGGAGGAACTGGTCCTTGAGGAGTCTCTTTGTCCCTGTGAGGAGCAGTCTGTGTTCTGGTTGACATCTTCTCTTCCTCAGAAGTCCAGGATGAATCACAAGTGTGGAAAGTTCATCTGGTGACCATTAATACTTAAGTTGACACTAAACCCAAAGCACACAGAGGAAAGATCCCTAGCTAGCATCCTTCAATAATTACAATACTCATTTCATTTCTCTCTCTCTCTCTCTTTTGGTAAAAAAAAAATAGTGACAGCTTATGTGCTCTGAAAGTAAATGAAAATAATAATAACAGTAATGGTCATACTCATACTTTGAGACAGGCTGTTAGAGCACTTTATGTGTTAGTGTGGTTTTTACTACAAATTGATGGTGTATCATATGTACTGTTCAGGTGATAAACCTGAGCCTCAGAGACGCTCAGAAACATATTCTTCCTTTATTTTATTTTATCTTATTGTTTATTTTTTGAGCCAGGGTTTGGCTATGTAGATCAGTCTGCCTTGGAATTATTGGGTAATCTTTTCACCTTAGTCCTAAGTGTTGGGATGGTACATATGTGCCACCAGCCTGGGAGAAATATCAGCAAACTTTCTAGATAAACCAAGGCAACAGGCAACCTGGGACAGGTATAGTACAAACAGTTAAGGAAACAGATGAGAGAGTCCTTGAGAGACTTTCCTAAGACCTTGAAGCTTGAATCCTCCTTTCATTGTATTGTGAACAATACTGGGTGGAAGGCGAGTTCTATTGTATTTGCGACCTTCCATGTAGCTGAAGTTCTTCTTCTGACAGCCTTTCTAGGCAGAGATGTCTAGATGTCTGTGGAAAGATGGAAATCATGGGCCTCACCTGGAAATGCAGGCATTGTGCTAAAGGAGGGGCTCTGGAATCCTGGTCTTTGATTTTATATGCTTAGGCTGATCCACAGAGAGTGATTTGCTCTGTCTAGTAATCTTTCCTCAATGAGGTTTCTACCCAGAGTGTTTGTTCCGAGGAATACAGAACATGTATGTGCTCAGAAATCAGGCATTCACTACATTTTCTCCAGCCTCAGATTTTTCTTGTATAAAATGGGGATGTTGGACTATATGATTTTTGAATAACACTAGAAATCTTATGTATACTATGACTTTAAGACAAATGAAATTCTGTTCAAATAACCTCTTTGTCAGCCACATTGGCCAGCATTAAAATAAAAGCTTGGCCAATATTGTATTACCAAATTTCATTAACATGAAACGAAATCCAGAGCAAGGAGCTCTCAAACGCAGCAGGCCTCTGAGCAGCTCGGCTCGGCTCGGCTCTGCTTGCTGCTTAGCAACCTCTCAGGATGTAGGGTGTAAATGGATACTGCAGGGCAGCAAGCAGTTTCAAGAGGAGCCATTGTGAGGTGGTTCAGTCTTCTCTGTCAAAGGGAGCCCTTTAGGGAACAGCTAGGCATCAGTTATGGAGTGCAGCAGAATTTCGGGTATGGTCTGAAAACCTCTGCAGTGTACAATGACATGTGACATTCTTTAAGAACAGTTCTTTTGTGTGTGATGGTGTTGTATGGTTATGTGTGCAAGCTTGCACATGTCTGTACATGTGGAGGGCAGGGGAAAATGCTAATCATCCTTCACCCTACATTTTGAGTCAAGATTTATCACGGGGTGCTTACCAATTTGGCGAGATTAGTTTCCTGCCATTGTCTCCTCAGGACTAGGATTGCAGTAGGTTTAATCCACCTGACTTCTTATGTGGGAACTGGGGACCTGAAGCATGGGTCCTGGTGTTTGTGTGACAATCACTTTGTCCACAGAGTCATCTCCCCAGCTCGCTGTCATTCATTTTAGAGTGGATGGACTTGGAAGATTTTCTACAACAAAGACACACAGCTGCTGTCAATAGCTTCAGTTTCCCACAAATATTTACACGTATATGTTTTTAATTTTTAATAAGAAAACATTTATATATAACAACAGCCATTATGAGCCTAATGGTATATAATATATACATGTATAACTTCATAAATCAGAAATATATGCAGAAATTATTTTACCAGGTCTTAATTTGTCAAAATTGAAGCATTTATTAATTTATAAACATGTATCATGTGCCAGTGTCATAGTGTTATGACATTCAGATACAAGTTTGAAGGGAAATGAAGGGGTATCTTTGCACTCGGAATCCTTCTGGCTATTGAATTTATTTAAGACTACTTTCACGTACTCATCATGATTTTATTCTGAGCTAGTATTACTGACCCAAATATTTCCAAGTGACAGATTGTTCTGTCTCAGACATGAAATGTAAATTGCTTTTCCTGACTGTCTGAGTTGAGAGTCACACAAAAGGTCCTCTGGAACTCTGATTAAGACTACAGTTGTCATCCATTTCTGACTCCTTCCAAGTGCATTTGCCTTTCATTTGACCTCTACTCCTTGGTAGAGTCAGACATATTTCCTTCTCAGTATGGTAAGCAATACGTTTAATTTATGGACAACTGTGTATTACAAGCTGACCACAACAGCCACAATAATAAGAGGATGTTCAGAGTTACAGTTTTCTCTGACAATCGAATGGAAAATAAGCAGGAATGCCAACCTTCAGCACAGATAGAAGAAAACCTTGACTGTGTTAATTTTCTTTCTCTAGATGTATGCAGAAAATGGGTCTAGTAAAAGAAGGCAATTCTCTACAAAGACAGATATAATTATTCTTAAATCATTGATAACCAGATCTTTAGTCAAAATTGTGTTTGTATGCATATTTGTGTGTATGTATATGCATGTGTATTTGTGTATGTGTGTATATGTATATGCATGTGTATTTGTGTATGTGTGTATATGTATATGCGTGTATATGTGTATTTGTGTTTGTAAATGTATGTTTGTGTGTGTACGTGTATTTGTGTGTATATGTGTGTGTTGCTATGGTATGAGAGATTTGCAAGAAACTTCTGAAATTTCAGGCAAGTTAAAGGTCTCAGAGGCATCCTACGTGATGAACTAAGAGAAAAGCTTTAAAACCAATTGAACAAAGTATATCATTGACTTATTTAGAAAATCTATTCAATCTGTTTTATCTGTAAGTTTCCTCTTTTTATTTTTTAAATTTATTTGTTAAAGATTTCTGTCTCTTCCCTGCCACCGCCTCCCATTTCCCTCCCCCTCCCCCAATTAAGTCCCCCCTCCTCAGCCCGAAAAGCAATCAGGGTTCCCTGTCCTGTGGGAAGTCCAAGGAACCCCCACCTCCATCCAGGTCTAGCAAGTTGAGCATCCAAACTGCCTAGGCTCCCAAAAAGCCAGTGCGTGCAGTAGGATCAGAAACCCATTGCCATTGTTCCTGAGTTCTCAGTAGTCCTCATTGTCCTCTAAGTTCAGAGAGTCCAGTTTTATCCCAGGCTTTTCCAGACCCAGGCCAGCTGGCCTTGGTGAGTTCCCAGTAGAACATCCCCATTGTCTCAGTGTGTGGGTGCACCCCTCGCGGTCCTGAGTTC
>NW_004949265.1:162396-172493 GCF_000317375.1 Microtus ochrogaster | reverse complement strand
TTAAAAGGTTCCTATAAATGTTACTTCCTGAAACTGTGAGGATTAAGTCAAATGAGGATTATATAGTACCACAAACAGTACCTGACTTAAGGTAGAGTAGCTTATCAGGTGGCACAGTTGTACTCTTAGAAATAACAAACACCTGAAAACTCTTTCTGGAATGAATCTCTTTACATCTCACATAACAACAACAATAATAGGTTATAGTGATTAAGAGTTATTGAAAACAATAGGAGTATGATGATGAGGGAAGGTTTTTTAGACAGTGTCTAAGCAGGGATTTTTTTTCCTTTTCTCCAATGTAGGTACCAGTATTCATGCCCCACTCTTTCCAGAAGCAATGCACATTTGCAGCATTCAGTTTAAGACATTATTAGAGAAGACATACAAAGATGACAATATGCTTATAGGTGTCATCAAAGGTAGAGTAATAAAGACCAAAACACAACAACTTAATGTTAGTAATAATTAAAGAAAAACAAAATTATTTTGGTTGAAGTGAAATAGCTCGTACTCAGTGTACTAGGCCAGCAAGAGTCATGTCAGGACAGAGTTCATCACGGAGTGAGGAAGAAGATATCAAACAGTGACTTAGGACAGGAGTTTTCAGACAAATCAGTTCACGATGTTCCGAACTTGTACTATGCAGATATGAGCTGTAATTGCTGAGCAGTAAACAAAACAGTATTGTCAGACAATAATGTAGATTAGATTTTTCTCAAGTGGTTATTTTCTGTATTAAAAACCTTGAATAAATCCTATAGTCTGAGAAATATTGTTAAATTACTCTTTGAGTCTTTTTACTGTCCTTTACTAGTTTGAAAAACACAGATTTAATAGTCACATTTCAGGATATTTTTTAATTTATTTATTTATTAAGGATTTCTGCCTCCTCCCCGCCACCGCCTCCCATTTCCCTCCCCCTCCCCTGATCAAGTCCCTCTCCCTCATCAGCTCGAAGAGCAATCAGGGTCCCTAACCTGTGGGAAGTCCAAGGACCGCAAAAGCATGGGATAAAACCGGACCTGCTGAACATAGCAGACAATGAGGACTACTGAGAACTCAAGAACAATGGCAGTGGGTTTTTGATCCTACTGCACATACTGGCTTTGGGGGAGCCAACTGTAAGTTGAAAATATTGTAAATCAAACTTGCATGTAACACACATATCCTGCAAATTTAGCACACAGTACCTTAGAGCATTGTTTCCCTGTGACTGAGTGGCTGATGAGAAAATGCAACTCAGTGCCACTCTCCAATATCCTTTCAAGTATCGGAGTATGAATTTACTTAAGGTGAACCACTTTTATACCCTGGTAAAGTATAAAAAGAAACCTAA
Source organism: Microtus ochrogaster (assembly GCF_000317375.1). Classification (NCBI taxonomy): domain Eukaryota; kingdom Metazoa; phylum Chordata; class Mammalia; order Rodentia; family Cricetidae; genus Microtus; species Microtus ochrogaster. The sequence goes on along the minus strand of NW_004949265.1, from coordinate 171,154 downwards.
ACTACTCTAAATTGGGTGGCATTTGATTTTAGGAGGGAGAATCACTGGAGTTGGGGTCTATGGCAGAGCAGAATAGAGGCGGGAGGGGGGGAAAAACTGAATGCTGGGGAAAGAAGGTGGAGTCAGGCAGATGCCATGTAGCTGCAGAAGAGGATAATGCTGAAACCTTACCAGTAGGCCACAATCTTGTAGTGATACATGGATTAATAGGAATGGGTTAATTAAAGATGTAAGAACTAGATATATGCCTGAGTTATTGTCCAAAGAGTGCTGTAATTAATATAATTTCTGTTTGATCATTTGGGTCTGGGTATCTGGGAAACCAACACGTATTCTCTGATTACAGAGTGACCCACATAAGGTTCATATAGTTGAATGCTTAGTCATCAGGGAGTAACACTTCTCGAGAAGAATTAGGAGGTGTGGCCCTGTATGGAAGAAGTATGTCACTGGGGGTGGGGTTTGTCAATTCAAAAGCTCAAGCCAGGCCCAGTGGTCTTTCTGTTGCCTGCAGATGTATAATGTAGGAGGTCCTTCCGTATTTGTGTTGCTTTCATTGGTTGATAAAAAAACTGCCTTGGCCTTTTGATAGGGCAAAATTTAGATAGGTGGAGTAGACCGAACAGAAGGCTGGGAAAAAGGGCAGTGTGGCAGATGCCATGATTGTCCTGCCCGAGACGGACACTGGTTAGACTCATGCTGGTAAGCCACTGTCAAGTGGTGATACACATTAATGAATTTGAGTTAAGTCAAGATGTGAGAGTTAGCCAAGAAGAAGCTAGATATAATGGGCCAGGCAGTAATTTAATTAATACAATTTCTGTGTGGTTATTTTGGGGGTTAAGCTAGCGGGGCAGCAGGATGCGGGCTGCTCCTCTTACAACAGATCTGGACCTAGAACTTTCAGTTCCTTCTCTAGCACCATGTCTGCCTATTTGCTGCCATGCTTTCTGCCATTCTGATAATGGACTAAACCTCTGAAATTGTAAACCAGCCCCAATAAAATGCTTGCTTTCTTTCTTTTCTTTCTTTCTTTCTTTCTTTCTTTCTTTCTTTCTTTCTTTCTTTCTTTGTTTCTTTCTTTCTTTCTTTCTAAAAGAATATGAGTTATCATGGTCATAGTGCCTCTTCTGCCCAATACAACACTGATTACAATGAATAACTTTCCCCAGGATGAGCTCCCTCATTCATTATACAGTAGCAGGTGATCAGCTCTGAAAGCATATACTTTACTGAGCAGATTGTATTGACATGTTTAGGTACACATTCATACATACATACATACACACATATACATACATACCAATTAAAAAGAGACTATAATTTTGAGAGTGAGCAAGGGTAAATGTACACTGGAAGGATTGGAGGGATGAATGTGAGTGATGGAAATTCTATAATTATATTTTAACTTTTAAAATACAATTATCAACAAAAAGAATTAATAGCAGCTGGTTAATTGCAACAACTAATAGAGATTTTTCTCTTGAACAAACAGAGGAATGAAACAAAAGTTGAGAAATGGGGATCTTTGCAAAGACTTTTTTTTAGAAAGTTGAACAAAGAATTTGGCAAGAGAAAAACCCCACAGAATTTGGAATATCTTGCTTTTCTTGTTGCAATATAATACCCCGACAACAGTAACTTAAGAGAAAAACGTTGCCTTTGGCTCACAGTTTGAGGGTACGGTTCATCATTGTGAAGGAGGTATGGTGGCAGGAGATAGTGGTATCTGGTCATATCAAATACATCACCTAGAAACAAAGAGTGATGTTCACTCACTTTCTTCTTCCTCCTTTGTACTATGTTCAGAAGTGCAGTTTATGGATTGGGCAGTCTTCCTACTTCAACAACCTAACCTAGATAACCCTGCCAAGCATGCACAGAAGCTCGTTTCCTAAGTGAATATAGTCTGTCAAGCTGACGATGAGCTGTAACATGACTATAATAGGGTGCATGTGGATCTTTGAATTTGTGGCCTTCATGGACCTATCATCTATAACATTGCTGTAACTGGTAGTTCTTATCTCCTAAGTAACTCATAAAACTATTTAGTGGGTTAAATCATGTAACTAGAAACCTAAAATTGAATAAGAGAACAACAAGTTAAAGTGTATTATGAAACATTTTTACAATGAATGATAAAAATTTCATATAAAATATTTCTGGGGGTTGATGCAAAATTTTTGAAGGACAGACATATATTCTCTGAAGCACCTACAATGTATCTATTTTAATTATGAAGTCACCTCTGGATTGTGGTCTACTTTCCCTTCTTCCTATTTGCACAGCAAAATTGACTCCTGGAAATAGCGTGATATCAAAGATGTAGGCCCTTGCGGCTTTGGGAAGAGCTCTCTTGGTCACTGTGGGATGGGAAGAAACTAATGCAGGTAGTTGAACATGGAAATTTGTTATGGGCTGAATTAAGTTCCTCACTCACACATTGAGTTCCTGACAATTCCTCAAAATTGGACTATTATCTGGAGACCAGGTCTTTATGGTGTTCACTAAAGTTAAATGAAGACTTTGGGGTAAGTACTTACACAGGACAATTAGGACAGACAGGCATAGAAGGAAGGCCACATAGGGAAGGGAAGATTCATTTAAAAGTTAACAAGAGAACCTGGCCTTGTTGACTGACTGAATGAGAGCTTCCAGATCCTGGAGGAAATACATTCCTGTTGGTTAAGTCACCTAGTTTCTGGTACTTTCTTATTTCAGCTCTAGAAAATAGAGAAAGGCTTGTTTAGGGTCCATTTTTATTTAATTATGATAAATTTTGGTAAAATTTCTTCATTGGCTTTCTGCCTTTTTTTTTTTTTGCTATGAGCTCTGATCTTTGGCATTATTAGTTTTGGTTTTAACATCTTAGCTGAATTTAGTTCAGTTTCTAGTGTCTGTATTGTTGCTCTTAAATTTCTTCAATGATAGATTGCTTAGGGCACATTTTGTCTCATTCATAACTAAGGTCCACAGAGCATTAACCTGGCTCCTAGCACTCACTTAACTGTTTGTAGTTAAGATATGCCACATGATGGTATACATCACCACAGAAGGAACTGGTTGCCACAGTGAAAACCTGACACCTCAAAATCTGCTGTCTGTTCCTATATCCATGTTAAAGCACAACATATCTGTCTATCTATAGTGGTTTTGTTCCACTCTAGATAACTATTATTAGGCATATTTCCTATTCTTTCTAAGTAGAAATCCCCCTTGCCCCCCCTTGCTCTGCTCCTTAGTTTTCTGGTTGGTTAGTGGTCATTTGTTTGCACTGTGTTTTCACCTTTCCCTTGTGCAACTGGACATATTGTGAAAGTTACACCATGTATCTTCAGGGATTTCCCTTCTGTCCCACATGAGCGCTCCCAAGACTTCAAAGTTATAACACAGTGTCTCTTTTCTCCTCTTGGTGCTAATCTTGGTAGATAGATCACCTCTCCATGATTTACTGCTTTTCAGTCTCTTCCTTAGTGCTGCTATGGTTTAGACATGGCTTGAGCATGTCTCGATGTGTGTTTGTTTGTACGGAGCATTGAGGCAGTGGAATCTTTAGAAGTTAGAGGATAACATAAAGTAATTAATTATTGGGGTCATAACTCTCAGTAGAGAATCATGTACTTCTCATAGGACTGGATTTGTTCTCAGGAGCCTAGGTTGTTAAAAGGGATCCTGGCACTATCAGTCTCCTGGATCTCATGTTTGTGCACAGCTTTCCAGTGACATTCTCATTTTTCTACCTCATACACCATGCTACCTGGACTCTCTCACACCAGAGTTCTGACTCAAATGAAATGCATTGTTTTATGAAGTAACACGCCTCAGTTCAGTCTAACAACAGAAATTGGGCTATTCTTGTTTGTTAACTTAAGTACATATGGAATTAACTAAAACTCAAGTGATTGGGTATACCTGTGAAGGATTTTTTCCTTATTAAATTATTTGAAGTAGGAATACACACCTTTAATCTTGGCCATACTTTCAGGTGGCAGCCTATATAAAGGACATGGAAGAAGGAAGCCTTCCATCTTTGCCTGCTGGCCTTAAATCACACTGGCAAGTCTACTGACATTAGATTCTACTTCTTTGGGATGCTGGCATACAGATGAGATATCCAGCATTGTGAACTTCACAACTACTGAATTCTTAGACTTTCCATTGGTAGATGGCCTTTGTTTGCCTAGTTTGACCACATCCTATAAGTCACTCCATTAAACCTCATCTCTCTCTCTCTCTCTCTCTCTCTCTCTCTCTCTCTCTCTCTCTCTCTCTCTCTCTCTCTCTTTCTCTGTCTCTCTCTATATTAAATAATATAATACATATTAATCTATTTTATCAATTCTGTTTCTCTAGAGAACCATGACTAATAAAGTAGATTAACCACATTTTTAAATTTCTGTTTTTTTTAAATTGTTTTTGTTGAGCTATATATTTCTTCCCACTCCTCTCCATTCCTCCCTACTCCTCTTCTACTCCTCCCATGATCCCCCTGCTCCCTATTTACTCAGGAGATCTTGTCATTTTTTACTTTTCATGTACATTAGATTCATGTATGTTTCTCTTAGGGTCCTCTTTGTGTCAAGATTCTCTGGTATTGTGAATTGTAGGCTGTTTGTTCTTTGCTTTATATCTAAAAGCCACTTATTGGTGAGTACATATTATAGTTTTCTTTCTGGGTCTGGGTTACCTCACTCAATAGGATGTTTTCTAGATCAATCCATTTTCCCACAAATTTCAAGATTTTTTTTTTTTGCTGTTTAGTACTCCATTGTGTAATTGTATCACATTTTCTTTATCCATTCTTTGGTTGAGGGGCATTTAGGTTGTTTCCAAGTTCTGGCTATGAAAAATATTGAGCACATGTCCTTATGGTATGATTGAACATCCTCTGGGTATATTCAAAAGTAGTATTGCTTGGCCTTGAGGTGGGTTGTTTCCTAATTTTCTGAAAAAAATGCCATACTTATTTCCAAAGTGGCTGTAACAGTTTGTACTCCCACCATCAATGGGAGGAGTGTTCTCTTTACTCCACATCCTCTCCAGAATAAGTTAGCATCGGTGTTTTTGATCTTTGCCATTCTGACAGGTGTAAAATGGAATGTCAGAGTTGTTTTGATTTGCATTTCTCTGATGGCTAAGGATGTTGAGCATTTCCTTAATTATCTTTTTCCCATTTTAGATTAATCTGTTGAGAGTTCTCTGTTTAGGTCTGTACCTTTTTCTCTTTTGATTATTTGTTCATTTGATGACCAATTTCTTGAGTTCTCTGTATATTTCAGAGATCAGCTCTCTCTTCGATGTAAGTTTGGTGAAGATCTTTATCCATTCTATAGGATGCAATTTTGTCTTGTTGACTATGTCTTTTGCTTTATAGAAGCCTCTCAGTTTTAAGAGGTTCCATTTATTAATTGTTGCACTTAGTGTCTGTGCTGCTGGGTTTTATTTAGGAAGTGGTCTCCTGTGCCAGTGCATTCAAGTGTACTTTCCACTTTCACTTCTATAAGGTTCAGTGTGTCTGTCTTTATGTTGAGGTCTTTGATCGATTTGGACTTGAGTTTTGTGCATGGCGGTAGATATGGATCTATTTTCATTCTTCCACATGTTGATATCTGGTTATGTCAGCACCATTTGTTGAATATACTTTCTTTTTTCCCCAAACCAAGGATAGCCAAAACAATCCTATACAACAAATGAACTTCTGGAGACATCACAATATCTGATTTCAAACTTTACTACAGAACTACAGTAGTGAAAAACAGGCTGGTATTAGCATAAAAACAGACAGGAAGACCAATGGAACTGAATCGAAGACCCAGATATCAATCCACATACCTATGAATACCCGATTTTTTGTAAAGAAGCAAAAAATATAAAATGGCTTAACCACATTTTGATTATAACATCTACCACATTTCCATGTTTGTTTGCATGACTAAATAGATTCATTAACACAGTCTTTGGAAGACAGAAGTAGTACACTGAAAAACTAAACCTTTGGAGTCAGGTTTGGTTTGATTTCTGAGTGGCCATTATGAGCTACATGAACTTAGGGAATCCATTTAACTTTATTTTTCTGTAAAATGTGAATAAAAGTTGTATTTACTTTATTTGATTTGGAAATTTGGTATAGTAGGTGAGTAAAAGTTCTCCAGAGGATCTGGATCAGTAGCAAACATCTATATATCAGCATTTCAGTACCTAAAGAGATTTATTACAAGGAACTGGAGGTTTGGGTACCTTAAGGTCTACAGAATGGGTTAAGAAGGCTGCAGATCCAGGGACAGACACTTTGGTTATAGTTTTACTCATGTATAAAGGCCTAAAATCCATGAATGTACTTTGAGATTCCTGGATCAAAGCCCAGAAAGTGCAAAAGTCTTAGTTCAAGTTTGTGAATCAAGGCAATGTCCCACCCCTAGTGCAGATAAGAAAGAAAAGGATCCTTTCTTAATTGAGGAGGGTTGGCCTCTTTGTTTATGACAGGCTTTAACTGATTGAATGAGATCCATCTACATTTGGAGAATAATCTGTCTTACTTGGTCCACTGACTAAATGCTAACATCATTCAAAACACTCTTACAGGCACATTGGGTAACTATTGGATCTTTTTTTCAAAACTGATAACGTTGTAGCACCTTATTTTCAATACTCCACTAAGGTATATATGTATGATTGAATATATATACAATATATATTGCTATTCTAGTGTGAGGTCTCTTGATTGATTTCAGAAAATCAGTAGCCAAAAAGAACTACACTTTCTTTCTACAAAATGTGTTGTGTGCTCTTACATATTCCCATCAATGAGATGGTACCTAATCAAAGGATGCAGTCCATAAATCAGTCCTTTTGGCATCCTAGAGTACATAATACCACTGAAAATATCATACGCACAAACAAACAATCTTACTCAACGGCAAAGCCAGAGTGAGTGCCCCAAAATATCTTATTTACAGTTAGCTGCTGTTTTATTATGCTTCTTGGAGGCTTTCTAAGCTTTTTTTTTCCTTTTTTTCCCTGCAGTTTTCTTTCTGTGTGTATCAAAGGAGTCTCTTCTTGAAGCGTGATATAATCTGGCCTAGTAGACGAGGAGGTATTGAGAGATGTTGGGATGGCCTTATGAGTTGTTATCTCTATTGCTTGTTCTCAACCTATGAATCTTGATAACTGAAAAGTCATGATGAAAAAAATGAGTGCTCTGTAGAGTTCCCTCAAGCTCTGTTACCATCTATCACTTCCACAAACGTGGAAGCCCAGGAAAGTCAGAGCTCCTACGTACCTGCTGCCTCCTTTATGAGACACTGACTGGGACTTTCTCTAGCACAAAGCTGCAGAAACCCAAAGGGGAGATGAATGTCCGAGGCTTTGGTGGTGACCGTGGCCCTCAGGGCCTCAGGAACAATTAGTGTCTGAAATGAATTGGCCTTTAGGTTTCTTTTCACTAGGAATTATTAGTATCTCAAATAGCGTTAGATCACCACTCTATAAGAAAAATATAACTAAAACCACAAGTGCAATCACATATGTGATAAAAAATTTTAATAGCTACATTGAGAACAAGGAAAAAGAAATGTGTATATTTAATTTCATTAATATATTTATTTAACTCAAATTTGAAAAAGTATTTTGACATGTAATCAACATAACAATTATTAGTAGTAAATGTTAATGTTGACATAAGCACTGAGTAATTGATAGCTATGAATTACTAATGCAATAATTAATAATAATTAGTTATTGATTGTATTTGAAATTTTTTCTTACCAAAATATTTGGAATCTAATATATACCTTATATTCAAAAGCACATCTCAGTCTAGACAAGCCCCAGTCCACGTGCTCAGGAGTTACGTGTGTTGTTCGTGACACTTCTCTGAACATGAAAGCCCTAGATAAACAATTACTTACATGTTTATGACTGATATGCTATGTATTTAGATAGATGATAGTTGTTTATGTACTGCATTATATCACAATAAATTGTTATAGTAGCTTTGAGTTCCTCAAAGGAGGCACTGACTTTGAAGTGGTGCTAGATATCCCAGGCACATCAGAAGAAAAGAAGAATTTATGAGTCTTAATTTGATTTTGTTATAACAGTCAGAACTGTGAATGGTCTTTTATCCCCGAAAAGCAAATGTGCCTGAGAGAAACGAGTGCTTTTAGCTTCATTCTCTTATTTATTTATCCGAGGTATGCATAGACAAAGTATCAGTATGGTTAAAATTCTTTGATCAGTAGCCACCCATCAGAGACTTGTTAAAATAGTTAAAAATTTGACTATGTTAAAAAGGGACCATCAGTGATGAGATGAAATTTTCTTTGAGTAATTTTAATCCTTTTCATCTCAGAAATGTTTCCTTTTAAACTCTTGCACCTGATTTCCATTGTTCCATCTGCCCGTCTGCCCTGGATGCTTTATATTTTCTCTATCTGGACATGCCCCAAGCTACATTTAGAACTTGTGCTAGATGTCTGGAAGGGTTTTAGATTGTGCTGGCACATTGAAAGGAGGTTACCCAAGGAAACTAACTGAGGACATGGGTTGTGGTATTGAGAAGACAGTGAATAAATACTGCTTAAACACTCCATCAGGATGTTGTTATATTACTTTCTGTTGCAATAACTGGATGCCACCTTTTGGGAAACTTATAAAGTCTAGAAGGTGATTTAGCCCATGTTCTGGAGGCTGGAAAGTCCAGGAGCATGGCGCAAAATATCTCCCAGAGGTCATTTACTACATAGAACATGGTGGAGTC
>NW_004949265.1:160195-162262 GCF_000317375.1 Microtus ochrogaster | reverse complement strand
TGCCAAACCTAGGACAGATGCTGGTGTGGGCTTTGTTCTTTATAAAATGATTATCATGGAGGCGCCAGCCTTATGATCTCATCAAATCCTGATCCCTACAGAATATCTACATCCAAATACAATTAACATATAAATTTGAGGGCTTAGTTTCTAACTGTAAATATCTGTGGCACACTTCCTAACCATAGCAGTTATGAAGTCATCGAGAAACTGGAAAGCAAGTTGTTTCCAGTAGAAGGGTGGACTCTTCTTCCTCTTAACAATCTCATCAGACACAGGAGACTCAGAAGGGCAAACACCTTGAGCAAGCTCATAAAATTAGGTACAGTTTAGATTTGAAATCAGGTCATTCTTAAGCTACTAACTACATTCTCATTGTCTTAACTACATTTGCTCCTTTCAGAAGATCTAAATAATTCATTCATGAAAGAGTTAATTAAAATACGGTTAGAGAGATTCAAAAATTTTAATATTTCTTATTTTCCAAAACATAGCATATAGTTAGATACCATGCTTAGGGATGAAGTATATAAAAATAAAAAGCTGTGCACTTTGTGTGGAAATGAGCAAAGCATGAATTATAGTGACTCCACTTTATATAGAAGACCGTGATAGACACTGAGAGCCGAGAGATACTTCTCATGTAAGGAAAAGAAGCAGAAGTCTACACAGGAGAAAGGGGGCTTAAGTAACTGCTGAAACAAGGCGAAAAAGGAGTGCAAGACTTTGATGTTTGTTGTTTGTTTGTATTTTGTAGACACTTGAGACTCACTATGAGGTCATGTATTTCTGAAGCATTCTATATTAATGTTATAACTCAGTGTGCATTCATGAATTTTTCATGAAAGCAGGAGCTCTGATACTTTAGAATTAAGAAACATAATTTGGGTGTTTCCTAGGCAATGGCTGGAAAGAAGAGGAACTCAGAATAGCAACAGAAGGCTTGCTTTACAAGCTGCTGGAGAACTGTCAGCCAGATCTGCAATAAAATATTTTAGGTTAACACAGTTTTATACAGATAAATGAGCAGACATGAAAAGAAGGGTGAATATGAGTAAAAAGCTGTATTAAAAACAAAGAAAATTAGTGCCTCCAGGCAGCTTAACTTATTGTACACAAACAACATGATGTGGACCAGAAAGGAAATATGACTGGGCCTTTGTGATTTAATTGAAAGTAAACATTCAATTATCATAAGTGATTACTGAAATTCTTTTTGCATTCAACAATTTACAGTTGAACAAGTCCTGGTTATGCTTAACAATGACTTCTTTGTCTCATTTGATCATTTCAATGATCTCATGGTCTGATAGATGATGAGGTTTCTCAAACCTGGGAACTTAGATTTAGACATCTGAATAGACATTTGAATAAATGGTGAAGTAATAGGAGGTGGAGTTTGCAAAAAAGTCTCCTGTGTGTTCTGCTTACAGCTCTACTGAGCACTCTCTGGTATAGATTGTTGGAGAGAAGTTGGTATCACAGAAAGGGGTCTTGCTGGCGGGAGTGCTGACTTTGGGAGACAGCGCGTTGCCTCTACATAGCTACTGTTCCAGTCCCCCTCATCTCAGTGTTGTTCAGACACTATGGGAGTCAGCATAACGTCTCTTGATGTTCCTTCCTTCAGAATAATGGACTCTGGAACAAATATTTTGCGCATTAGTGTCTTGAAAATGGGTAGAATTTACAGTTTTCCAGACCTAGCGATAGACAATAAAAGGAGAGATGCCCATGAATAGAGGGTTCCTTTGAGTGAAATCGGTTTCCCCTGAAATACTAAGGCCAAGGCAGTGACACCATGATGAGCCAGCAATGACTCAGGCTCAGGACTGTCTGTCTGCCAGGAGACACCTTATTCCTTTGGGCTCAATCTAATTTCCTTCTGGGAAAAAAAAAGCCTAATTAAGACAGTCTATGGAATGATAACACCCTTGATTCTTTTTCTTTTTCATTCTGTACGGAGAACATGTGCTTTGTGAGAAGAAAGAGAGTCTAAAATAGGCAAGATAATTTCACCCAAAATATTGAATGAAAATACAAAATATAAAATATAAAAATATAATGGAA
>NW_004949265.1:149648-160095 GCF_000317375.1 Microtus ochrogaster | reverse complement strand
TCTCTCTCTCTCTCTCTCTCTCTCTCTCTCTCTCTCTCTCTCTTCCTCCCCTTTCTTCTTTCTTCCTTTGCTAAGGTTATCCCTAAGAGAATGAACAACAGGTGCAAAAGCAGCAACCAGACCCCATTTATGTAACGATGTTCTTTGTTCTTTGTGGACTGATACAACACAGGGAGCACCATTGTAAGTAACAAAGCCAGATTTACCTGTGGGCAGCATTTTCCAGATACCCAAGTTTCCTTCCAATGAAGTGAATCATAGAGAAGTTGAGGCTTCTCAAATACTTTTCTGAGACCTCAGACTTCTCCCAACATGAAGCCAGCTCATTAAGGATGCTATATAAGCCATGCTATATGTAGAGACTCAGTGAGCAAAGGGAATTCAATATGTACTCTTGCTGGATTAGTAAGCTGGTGAACTTCTGAGCAGAGACAATTGTGTAAAAGTTGGAGACTCATTTTCCTACAAGGAAGCAACTCTAACTCTCTGCACAAGTAGAAAGAAAGTCGATATGAGTTGGAAAACCTGTACAGTTCATTGCAGCATGTTGGAAACATTTTAAATGGGTCAAGTTTTACATTATTTTTGTTGTTTAAAATATTTATGCCAGATATAGTTTCTACTATGAGATTTGTGTAAAATTGAAATAGAGAATGATTAAAATGTGGAAAAGAAATATGCCTTTAGGTTAGGTATGTACACAATGCCTTATGAAATCTTGGTGCTAATTTCAAAACTGCTATTAAAGTTACTTTTAAAAACATGATGCATACCTAAGAACACTGCGTTTTCGTCTTTTACTTTAAACACATAGTGTGGATCCCTGGAGTATATGATGAACTGTTTGAAACTGTATTCATAATTTTTATTCTTTGAGAATTCCATATGCTGCATTTTATTCATATTTATTCCACCCACTCCTGCTATCAAAATCTATATTAGTTAGTGTTCTTTAAAATAACAGAACTTTTCTGTTTGTTTATTTTAAGACAGGGTTTCTCTGTAGCTTTGAGGCCTGTCCTGGAACTAGCTCTTGTAGATCAGGCTGGCCTCAAAAGAGATCTGCCTGCCTTTGCCTCCTGAATGCTGGGATTAAAGGCGTGTGCCACTACTGCCCAGCTAAGTAACAGAACTTATAGATGAATATCTGTCTGTCTATCTGCCTATCTATCTATCTATCTATCTATCTATCTATCTATCTATCTATCTATCTTCTATCTATCTATCTATCTATCTATCTATCTATCTATCTATCTATCTATCATCTATCCATCTATTTACCTATATGAGATTTATTTGAATGATTTACAGACTGCAGTCAAGCTAATCCAACAACGGTTGACTATAAACAGAAAGTGCTAGAATCCAATAGTTGCTCTGTGTACTAGATTGGATGTCTCAGTTGATCTTCAGGATATGCTGGTTTCCTGAAGAAGTAGGCTTTAGTGCCAGTGAAGGAATATATTTGCTAGTAGAGAGAGCAAGCAGGCAAAAGGCAAGCTTCTATGTCCTTATGTAGGCTTCTAGTAAACGGTATAGCCAAAATGAATGGAGTGTTTTCTTGCCTCAAAGGTCTGGACTAGAAAGGGATTCATCCATTTCAAACCAAGCAACAAATCTCTCAGATATGCCTTCCATTTCTGGACCCTAGTTGATTCCAGATGTAGTTAAGTTGACAACCAAGAATAACCATCACAAGGTATAAACATCTTGTTAGGTCATACATCTTCTGTACTGTATCCCATTTGGTTTGATGAAATGGGATCATAGTTTCCCATTCAAAGTGTGGTCCACAGACCAGACCAATGTCATTTTCTTCGAATATATATTTTAAACATTGGACTGTAGGTTAAATGCAGGTTTACTGTACTAGAGGCTTACTGTAGTAAAAATAAATAAAAATAAAATTATATGCATATTAAAATCTGAGATCTAAGATAGACATCTTCAACTTTGGGGGCAACAATTTGATGGATCATTATGAGTGGTGAGATGAATCATAAGTATAGAATTATTACTTACAAACAAAGTATAAAAAATTTCAGATGGCTTAGGGGATAAAGTAAATCTAAAGTCCTTCACATAGAATATCAACCAAAGCCATTTGCCTTTCCTGAATGGGAGGAAAGAACAGATATAGTAATAGGAGCGGCGGGCTATGTTCCTGGCACCCGGCTGCCCACATGGCTAGCTCTAGCTTATGCCCCGAAATAATTACACGGAAACTGTATTCTTTTAAACACTGCTTGGCCCATTATATCTAGCCTTTTCTTGGCTAACTCTCGCACCTGGACTAGCCTATTTCTATTGATCTGTGTAGCCCACGAACTGGCTTACCAGGAATGATCTTAACCTGAGAGTGCCTGGAGTGGGAGAATCATGGCGACTCCCTGACTCAGCTTCTTTCTCTCAGCATTCCGTTCTGTTTACTCGGCCTATCTATGTTTTAACCTATGAGGGCCAAGCAGTTTCTTTATTGCTTAACCAATGAAATCAACAGATTGATATATGACACTCCCACATCAAACAGACATGTGTCTGGAATCTTAAGGATGTATTACCATACTGAAGACATTTGAGGTATTGTGTTTGGATGAAGGGAGAACAATGTGTTTTGAGGTGCCAGGAGAGTTTATTATTTCCATATAGCTCTAACTTAAAAAGCTGAGACAACCAGAGGAGGAAAAGCTGAATTTGCTGATAGTTTCAGAATTTTCTGTTCGTGGTTATTGGCTTTGAGGATTCTGTGCTTGTGACCAGGTAGAAATTTGTAGTGGCACAAGTATATGACAGTGGCTGCTCATCTCATAGTGGGCAGGAAGCAGAGAAAATGAGAAGGTCAAAAGTTCATTCCATGGACTCTCTACCTCCAGATAGAATCTGTCCCACAAAGTTTCTGCCACTTTCCAATATTGTAAACGGAGGCTGCTTGCTCATTTCCCGGCCATTCAGACCTGAGTAATCACACAGAAACTGTTGGTCAATTACAATACTGTTTGGTCAATAGCTTCTACATATTTCTAACTAACTCTTGCATCTTAAATTAACCAATTTCTATTAATCTGTGAATCATCACGAGGCTGTAGCTTACAGGTAAGGTTTCGGCTGGGGGCTGGTGTCTGTCTGATGTGGGAGTCCCTTCTGTGTGCTGTGATTACCATCAATGAATAAAGAAACTGCCTTGGCCTGTTGATAGGGCAGAACTTAAGTAGGCAGGGAAGAAAGAACTAAATGCTGGGAAAAGGAAAGATTCAGGGGACACCATGGATCCACAGCTGGAGGTAGATGTGCTGAAACTTTGCTGGTAGGCCACGACCTCATGGTGCTATACAGATTAATAGAAATGGGTGAAATTAAGATATAGGAGTTATCCAATAATAAGCTAGAGTTAATGGGCCAAGCAGTAATTTAAATGATACAGTTTCTGTGTGATATTTTTCGGTTCTGGGAAGCTGGGACAAATAAGTGGCCTCCTCTTACATCTGTCCCCTTCTGCAGCTACGTGGCATCTCATTGACTCCACCTACTCTCTCTAAATATCTCTGTTTGTATTTTCCACCTGGCTTTACTCTGGTAAGCCATTGAATGTACCAGCTTTATTCATTAACCAATAGAAACAAAACATATACAGAAGGACATTCCACATCACAATTCAAAGACCCAAACAGAGACTCAAGCAGTAAGCACATTGAGTCCACTTGGGACATGCTACATGTAAACTACAGCAAAGGGTAAAGTGGTGACCCACAGAGCTGCTCTCTTCAGGAACGGATAACCTGAGGCTATGAACATTTGTTCAAAGAGAGCCATTCACTCATTGAATGTCTTTACTCATGACTTGTATATGCCACCTGCTCTTCCAGACCCCAGGGGACACTGCTGAAGAGCACGGATTTAGTCTTTGCCTATAGGAACCCATTCAGGGGAAGCTGATTTTCCCAAGCATTGCTGTCTAGTTAGTTTTATGATCAGGGTCCAAGGGAGGTAGGTAGCTAATCAGTCTGAACCATGAGTCTGTGGAACATGGAAGCACCTGAAATATCAGAATCTGGTTCTGCAGATTGAAAGTAATGTCTGATTTTTAACAGCATTTATGAAATTCTTTATCACATACAGGTAAAGTGAGAAACAGTGGAGAGGAGGATTTGGAACTTCACTTTTAGATAATAAGACAAATCAGATAGAATTTTTAAAAATTATTTTTATTGAGATCTACATTTTTCTCTGCTCCCCTCCCTGCCTCTCTCCTCCCCTTCATCCCTCTCCCCAGGTCCCTATGCTCCCAATTTACTAAGGAGATCTTGTCTTTTTCTACTTCCCATGTAGATTCGATCCATGTATGTCTCTCTTAGTGTCTTCATTGTTGTCTATGTTCTCTGAGATTGTGATTTGTGGGCTGGTTTTCTTTGCTTTATGTTAAAAACCACTTATGAGTGAGTACATGTGATAATTATCTTTTGGTATCTGGGTTACCTCACTCAAAATAATGTTTTCTAGCTCTATGTATTTGCCTGCAAAATTCAGGATGTCATTATTTTTTTCTGCTGTGTAGTACTTCATTGTGTAAATGTACTACATTTTCTTTATCCATTATTCAGTCAAAGGGCATTTATGTTGTTTCCAGTTTCTGGAACAAACAATGCTGCTATGAACATAGTTGAGCACATGTCCTTGTGGCACGATTGAGCATCCTTTACCCAAAAGTGCTATTAATGAGTCTTGAGGAAGGTTGTTTCCTAATTTTCTGAGAAATCACTACACTGACATTCAAAGAGATTGTACCAACTTTCATTCCTACCAACAATGCAGCATTTTTTTTTTAAAAAAAAAAAGATTTTATTTTCTGTATCCAGACAGACATAAATATCAGGAAGAATAGTGGGTCATTTGTGGTTTTGGAAATCTTAATTCAGACATAACCTCAGTTTCTTGAGACATGTCTTCTAAGCTGTTAGTTGAGTTCTATTCTTCTTCCCTGGGACATGGAGCTGGAACTATACTTTTCTGCTTTTCAAATTTCCAAGTTATTTTCATTTGAGGGAATAAGAACATCCCAGACTAAAGAACAATTAATAAACACTCAGAAAAAGAAATTTGGGTTCAACCTAAAGACCAGAAAAGCAATGCAGCCAACCACTGGCTCTTACCTTGACCTCAGTCTGAAAATGACGATCCTGCCTTCAGGAATCTTGGGATGAGACTGAGCCTGTGAACTGTCTCCTCCCATTTTATAATCTTCTCTAGGACTGGGATTCAAGGCATGCACCACTGGAATTAAAGACATGCACTGCCTGGTTTCTATGGCAACTAATTTGGCTACTGGGATTAAAGTGTGTGTTACCACTGCCTGATCTGTATGTTTGACCAGTGGGGCTGTTAACTCTCTGATCTTCAGGCAAGTTTATTTATTAAAATACAAATGAAATACCACTATACCAGATAAAGTTTTCTTTATTGTTTAGTGTATCCTGCTGCTATTTGCCTAAGATAGTAGGCAATGGTCTTATAAGGCCTGTGTGTTTGGTAATTTAGATTTTAGTAAGAATGTTACAATTTTATACCAGAAGCATAAGATTGTAGGAGATTTTAAATGTACATACTATCTGTTAATACATATGATTTATTGTAACATGTCATATATTGTGATATATGTCATATGTAATATATACATGTTTATGTGTGGTTTTTTTTTTTTTCTGGTGCTTAGTGATCTTTCTCTTACCCCAAGTTTATGGCCTTTTCAGAGAAGGGATAAGATATCTGTTAGAGAAAAATTCTAACTTGAGCCTTACTCTGCATTTTGAACTTTGAAATTCTTGCCTGATCTTCAGAGGCACAAAGGAAGAAAAGCATGACTTGTGTGTGGCTAGAAGAACATAACTGGGTCATCTGAGAATTAGGTCAAATGAGGATCCTTCTACCTCAGGTACACAGTCAGAAAGGAACCAGATGAAGTCAGCAGAACGACAGAGATGGAATGTGTTCATGGTGACTATAGGAAGATGCACGTTGGCATGACAGAGACAGTCCACATCTCCAAGAGAACATCACAAAAAGTGTTTCAATACACTAAAGGTGGTACTCTATTGGTAGTTTCATTTCCACTGCCCACACTGTTGGCAGCAGCAATATGATGGACGTGTGAGGCCAGAAGAACACTGAGAGTGGATTGAATCAAAGGACACCGGCCATCAGGAAGTGTGTATGAGAGTTGTTTAGCAGACCAATAGTAATGGATCTAATAAGGACAGAAGCTGCCAACTGAGGCTTCATACATGTTTTTTCAGGCTACATACAAAAGCATGGTACTGTATGATACCTCTGGAATTTATATGTCACCTCAGGACAGAAAAAAAGATTTATGATTAAATTTCATTTTCATCACTCAGTAGAATGGGGCTGAAAGTAGAAATTGAGTTCTATTTTTAGAAAAATAAGGTAGTATTTCTTTTAAATAAATATCTCTTTGAATAAAGTTTTTGCCTAAAATTTCTACTTATCATAGTACCTTTCTTAATATGTGCATGGGATTGGGAATTGCGATAGAATGTATTTCACGGAGTGAAGGGCCATCTTCCCTGCCATCTGTATTTCCTACCTTAGCTCACCGTGTTAATTACAATGGAAGAGCTTTTGCCCTTCCAGCATTCTCTATTCTTTCCTAATGTTTTCTCTCAGTATTGTTTTCCCTTGACACCAGAAACAATGAAGGCTGAATTAAACCTAGAAACAGTTTAAGGATACTGTCATTCTCAGGTGACATCAATTTTTCAGAATTCTGCAAATGGAGGAAATCCAACCTTACCTTCTGAATACACTTCATTTATGATGTACAAATTGTTCTGTTGATGGGGAGAAGGCAAGCTATGCTTTCCCTGCCATACACCATTTTGCTAACCAGCCATTTCCGAAGCAGGAGGGGATGTTTTTTTTTTGTTTGTTTTTTGTTTTTTTTTTTTTTTTTTTTTTTTTACATTGACCGGGTCAAATCTGTGCCCCACGTAGACACTTCGGTGTGTATACCAGAGCACGGTATTTAATTGTCTGGGGAACTAAGAATTAGATTTACCTTTAAAAGGCATTTTGCCTGTAGAAATCTAAGTGCAGTCTGCTGGAACGCTTGCTCTTCCTGCTATGCTCCCGTGTTGCTGGCTACTTAGCCACGTTTGTCAAATGGCAGGCAGACAGCAAAACAAGGTCACCATTCTTGTACTCAGAGCAACTAAAGTAATCATTTTTATGACAGCAAGAAACATTCTGTCTTCTTTGGATCCTTTATCTTCCCTGCTATTTTTAATTGTTGAAGAAACAAACAATGAAAACCCTTTGCACCTCACCCAGGGACTTTTCCAGGTGTGTCCTCTCTGGGGGCTGCCTGCTACTCTCCTAGTGCTATTCTCTTAAGTGGAAACTGCCTGTGGTGTGGCCAAGCTGACCCACAGAAGACCTGTGGATGGCCTTCCTCACCATTCACAGCCACAAGGGAAATCTACAGTATCTGCTTGTCTGGAAACAAATACCACTGCACTCTTTAGAACAATTTAGAGCGGTCAATAGTCAGGTCTGGGGAGAGTGCAGGGAGGGTGTAGCGAGCCGGACAGGATCGCCATTACAGGATGGCGCCGACATCCTGTCTTGTTGGAAATAAACAACTCCTTATTTGGCTATGCCTCTGGGAACTGCGTGTCCCCCGCTTCCTGCATGCATGGTGGATAAGGGTCCTTGGGCCTATCCCGATGCAGTCTGGTGTCAGCTGATGGTGGCAGCCAATCACAGGGCGATCCGTGTGCCAATTCCCTATATAAGCAGCTGCCTTAGTGCTCCCGGGGCCCTCTCGCTTCATGCTCCTTCAACCAAGGGCACTCCAATTAAAGCGTAATTCCTCGTGTGGTGGTTGTTCTTTCTCACTGGTCAAGAAGTCCACCGAAGGAGGGGGAGCATGCGTGTCCCACAAGCTCCTGATTGCATGCAGCAAGTGTCTGTGAAGAAGCTCACTCAGTGCTCTTCTGCCCACGACGACTCCAGCTCCTGCGATTACCTTCTCTCTTCTGGGAGCAGCAAAACAGCCAGGAATGAGCAGAGAGCCTAGTGATGGCAGAGAAGTCGAGCAATCATCAGGGCTGGGGATGCAGCATCTCTCTGTCCACAGGCATTTGCCTTTCTCCCTTATCTCCTGCCATTTCCCATGTAGGTGGTGTCCATTAAATATTTTTCAAATGTATGAGCAAATATTCAGGGAGAAACAGTTGTTTTGACATGTCACTTTGATAACAACCTGAATTGTATTAATGGGACAGTCAGAAATTAGTAAGTTTTTTTCTTCTCTCTTTGCAGATTTTGTGACCACATTGTCTAATAATTTTACTAATAACTTGTCCATGATGGCCAGTCACAAATTTCTCCTATAAAAGTATGTTGGGATCCATAATTCTGAAGAAGTGCCTAGAAGGTTCTAGGAGCTCATTCCTTGCTGCAGGTGTCTGAGGGGAGGACCCTGAGGGGAAGCTATCTTCATATTTGCATGAAGATATGACTGATGTTCCTTGTCACCACAGGGGACCACACACAGGACCTGAGAGTAATTATTTGTCTCTCTCACTGTCTTTGATCCAATGGCTCTGGAAGAAACATGGAGCAATGAGAAAGCACTTATGTGGAAACAGGCCAGGAAGAAAGCAAGATCTAAAACACAATGAGGTCAAGCTTAGAGGGGCGGGAGCCCCTGATAAAGGAGCCCCTAACTCTTTTCAGCTGAGCTGTGGTACTCCATGAGATGAAGCTCCAGGAGCTCAGCTGGAGGTGATCACTATTCAGAACTGGCTTTGTACAAGAGCACACAGCCCCTGGCCTCCATTCACACCACAGAAGCCTGGGTAAAGAAGTACTTCCACATGCTTTTCACCTACTAAGAGGCGGCAGGGCTTGAAGTAAGCGAGAAGAGATAATAGCATCAGGAGTTATCTTTCCTGTACAAGAGAGGTAGAATTGGAAATGGAGAGAGCATTTGGGGAAACAGAGCCCTCAATGGAACAGTCAGAGCATCACTACAGGGATCTGAGCATGTAACTTAAGGGTGGAAAGCATGCCTAGCATGTGGGAATCCTGGGTTTTTACCCACATCTCCAAGGGTAAAAGTGTTGTTCTAGGAAGGGAATTGGGAGGGCAGGACTGGGGTGCATAAACTATCACATAGACTGTTTCTTCCAAAGGTATGGAAAACAATAGTATGAGGACTTTTCATAATTCAATGAAACAAGTTGGTTAAAGAATAGCAACCCCTCATTCTATTCAGTATTGGTTTTGCTTGTCCCTTTTATTAGTGCAATGTAACTATATAGAATAGTGGGTTTTACTGTGGCTTTTCTATACCTGCATATAGAATATCGATCATGTCTACCCTTGGAACACTTGGTCTTTAGGGTGCTGTGATAGCTGATTTTGATTGTCTACTTGACTAGACTAAAACATATCTGGTGCTGGGGAAACACACTTTTGTGTGTCTGTGGGGTGTTCCAAGGAGGAATGATAGCAAGGATGTAACAATAGGAGCGCCAGGCTGCTTCCCGCCACTTGACTAGCTTTGCACCCGAAATAATTACACGGAAACTGTGTTCTTTTAAACAGTGCTGGGCCCATTAGCTCTAGCCTCTTACTGGCTAATTCTCACATCTTGATTAACCCATTTCTAATAATCTGTGTAGCACCACGAGGTGGTAGCTTACCAGGAAAGATCTTAACCTGTGTCCATCTTGGAGAGGAGAGCTATATCGTCTACCTGACTGCCTTCTTCTTCCCAGCATTCTGTTCTGTCTACTCTGCCTATCTAAGCTGCTGTCCTATCAAAAGGGCCAAGGCAGTTTCTTTATTAACCAATGAAAGTAACACATAAACAAATGACCCTCCTCCATTATTTCCCCTTTTTCTGTTTAAAAAAAAAAGCTTTCACTTTAACATAGTAAAATTACATATAACAAAACAGTTATCAAGCATGAATTACAGTTACAATATTATATCTATTTTATCTTTATCATAATAATGGAAAACTATAACTATAACTAACCATTCTTTAACTCCATCAAAGACTCCAGAAGGATATAATATCACCTAAGCAAACAAGAAATAAACAACTTTCAAACCTCTAGAAATAACAGAGACATCTCGCTGCCTGTACAGTCATCCAAAGTTCCTCTGTACCATTGGGGCATCCATCTTCAGCCTACAGGCCCGCAGTATCCAGCAGACTCTTTCATGAAGCAGGAAATTTCAAAGACAGTTCAATCACTTTCTGCTGTGTCCTGCAGAATGTCTCACAGACTCTTTCATGAGTCAGGAACCCCGAAAGATAATCTCACCTTTAGGCAAATTTAGCAGTCCTCTCTCTGCAGGTTCTTTGTGTCCAGTTTATGCAACAGTCCAGGCAAGAGCAGTTTCTTGCCCAGATGACTAA
>NW_004949265.1:125179-148873 GCF_000317375.1 Microtus ochrogaster | reverse complement strand
ACTTAGCTCCTTCACAGTCAAAAATTTTAAAGAAAACACAATGTACATAATCCAGACTCTCTGTGAATTTTCCATTTTTATGTGGCTTATTTTTTGTGCTGACCTCAGGCAGGAACTATCATAATTACCATAATAACAGCACAGTTAAGGTTTAGACTGGCAGTAAACAGGCGGTACCGTATTACCTCTACAGAAGGACAGTGACTGTGGGAAAACCCCAATCTGAATGTGGGAGTCTGAATGTAAATGAAACAGAGGAAGGCACATGTGTGGGCATAGTGACCTCTTTCTTACTAATGGAGTGTAAGAAATGCGACTGCTTCCATGTCTTCTGAAATTAAACCCCAGACTTTTCAGCTTATTGTGGACTCCAGACTAGTGAATCCACATAGATTTTATAGGCTCTAAACATGAGACTAAATCAGCGTCCTTCTTCTTGGATTGTACAGCTGCCACTTTCTCCAATTCTTCTATATGCCCGTTGTCATTGTTGAACTTCCAAAACAACAAATCTATCTTATTATCTATCTGTATGTCTATAGCCACTTTCTCCAATTCTTCCATATGCCCGTTGTCATTGTTGAACTTCCAAAACAACAAATCTCTCTTATTATCTATCTGTATGTCTATACCACTTTCTCCAATTCTTCCATATGCCCATTGTCATTGTTGAACTTCCAAAACAACAAATCCCTTTATTATCTATCTGTATGTCTATATCTATAACTCTATCATCTATATCTATCTGTCTGTCTATCATCTATCTATCTATCATCTATCTATCTATCTATCTATCATCTATCTATCTATCTATCTATCTATCTATCTATCATCTATCTATCTATCTATCTAATCTATCAATCTATCACCTATCAATATAGTTAGCCATGTTCATCTAGAGAACATTGACTGTTAGTTTAATAAAAGAATATTTAAGCTTTTTGTGGAGTACAAAATGAATCCTCTGAGTGTGACAGAGAAGCATCATGCAGCTGGGAAGAGGAGGTTTCAGGGCCTCTCCCTCCCTATAGATTACTTGGCAGAGGGAACAATGCCAGAGGAATAGGCAAATTCCTTCTACAGCCTTTTCCCCTTGAGGAAGAGGCTGCTAATATGCAGCCATTGATTGTTTTTTTTCCAGAAAAGGGGATAAATATACAGATAATCATATAGAAACCTACTCTCTATCCTCATCTACAAGCTCTCTAAACAAAGACTGAAGCAGTTTCCAAGGCCACTGTGATAATACAATTCAGAATTTGTGTTGCTGTTTATTTCCAGGGAGTAGACAGTAAGTATTATCTATTCATTTAAATTATACCACATACTTTACTCTTAAATAGCATTTCAGATATCCTCACACAGAGTATTAGGTGACAAAATGAGATGATATTTTTTGGCAAGCTTTTAGAATTTCATTAGGCGAATTTCTGTTTACTTCATACTTCTCATTATGGATTGGCTATGCGACCTTATTTTCAAGACTATTAGCACCTCATTTGTGTGTGCTTAGACAAGAGCATTTCTCTGTCTCTCTTTGATGCTGTTTTGCTTTCCTGATGGGAAGCCACATCTGTTATGTGTATCATATAATTATGTGTGGCACTGCTTGGATATTGCAAGTTTAATTGACAGGGTCACATCGATTTGTTATCCTGCATGTACAATAGAAGCATGGGATCAGTGTCTTGTTTAAGTCTAGATCTTTCTTGCAATTAATCTTCTCTTTAAATAATTGATGTTTCCTTGCTAATTATATTGAGTTAATTTGTTATTCTGGGTGTTTTCTCAAGGTGAATTGAGATTATATTCATGTTCCAAAAATTTCTGTAATCTAGCTTGCTATTTGTGTGCTGTATTTTAAAGTATAACTTTTATTTTTGAGTTTTAACTCACCCACACAGTGTGGATAGAAAACTAGGAATTTAACTTCTGAAAGTTCACATATTACATGTGGCCATTTGCTTCACTGGGGAACATATTTTATAGTGCCATTATATCTTTACAAATATGGAAAAGACTCCAATACTTACGAATGCATCCCTATTCTTAACGTTCTAGAATTTAATTTGGTCAATTATTATGTAGAAAAGTGGAGACATGATTATCTTTTATAAAAGTAAGTGAGTTATAGCTCAAAGTCAATCTGATAAGGTATCATTTAGCAGTCTACCAGAGAAATACATGAGCCTTTATATTTGTTTTAGATTCTTTCTTATACTATAGAAATGCCTGATAGGCCATCACAACTTAGGAACCCAAAAGAGCAGTAGGGAATTTCAAAGGCACCAAGAGCAGTTTTGCTGTGTGAGGTCAGTGTGCAGTGTGTAGACATGATGATTGGTCTTGTCTGTTCCATTGATTGTATGTGTAGTGGGATAGAAATGCTTAAAGATCAGGAAGCATGAGTCTTTTCACATTCTCCATATGAATAGCATAGCCAAGAGCAATAAAACATATAAAATAGTAAATGGACTTTACCATCAAATAACACTTAAATAACCTTTTCTGATCCTACTTGTAGAATGGTAAAATTTTATCAAGAGGTTGGGAGTTTAAGGTTCAGGGAGACCAAGAACTGGATGGAAAAATAAGTTCAAATACATGAAAGTGTTTGGTTTTTTTTGTCAGACCTTATTTATTTATTTATTTATTTATTTATTTATTTATTTATTTAAGATTTCTGTCTCTTCCCCGCCACCACCTCCCATTTCCCTCCCCTCCCCGAATCAAGTCCCCCTCTCTCATCAGCCCAAAGAGCAATCAGGCTTCCCTGCCCTGTGGGAAGTCCAAGGACCACCCACCTCCATCCAGGTCTAGTAAGGTGAGCATCCAAACTGCCTAGGCTCCCACAAAACCAGTATGTGCAGTAGGATCAAAAACCCATTGCCATTGTTCTTGAGTTCTCAGTAGTCCTCATTTTCCACTATGTTCAGCGAGTCCGGTTTTATCCCAGGCTTTTTCAGACCCAGGCCAGCTGGCCTTGGTGAGTTCCTGATAGAACATCCCCATTGTCTCAGTGTGTGGGTGCAGCCCTTTCGCTCCTGAGTTCCTTGCTCATGCTCTCTCTCCTTCTGCTCCTGATTTGGACCTTGAGATCTGTCAGGTGCTCCAATGTGGGTCTCTGTCTCTGTCTGCTTTCCTTGCCTGATGAAGGTTAATATTCAGGAGGATGCCTATATGTTTTTTTTGTGTTCTCCTTCTTATTTAGCTTCTCTAGGATCACTAATTATAGGCTTAATGTCCTTTATTTATGGCTAGAAATCAAATATGAGTGAGTACATCCCATGATCCTCTTTTTGGGTCTGGCTTATCTCACTCAGTATAGTGTTTTCTATTTCCATCCATTTGTATGCAAAATTCAAGAAGTCCTTGTTTTTTACTGCTGAGTAGTACTCTAATATGTATATATTCCTGAGAAACTGCCACACTGCTTTCCAAAGTGGTTGCACAAGTTTGCATTCCCACCAGCAATGGGAATTCCTCCACAACCTCTCTAGCAAAGGCTATCATTGGTGTTTTTTTTTTTATTTTAGCCATTCTGACAGGTGTAAGATGGTATCTTAAAGTTGTCTTGATTTGCATTTCCCTGATTGCTAAGGAAGTTGAGCATGACCGTAAGTGTCTTTTGGCCATTTGAACTTCTTCTGTTGAGAATTCTCTGTTCAGCTCAGTCCCCCATTTTATAATTGGGTTGATTAGCCTTTTACGGTCTAGTTTCTTGAGTTCTTTATATATTTTGGAGATCAGACCTTTGTTCGTTGCGGGGTTGGTGAAGATCTTCTCCCACTCAGTGGGTTGCCTTTTTGTCTTAGTGACAGTGTCCTTTGCTTTACAGAAGCTTCTCAGTCTCAGGAGGTCCCATTTATTCAATAATGCCCTTAATGTCTGTGCTGCTGGGGTTATATGTAGGAAGTGGTCTCCTGTGCCCATGTGTTGTAGAGTACTTCCCATTTCTCTTCTATCAGGTTCAGTGTGTTCTGACTGATATTGAGGTCTTTAATCCATTTGGACTTGAGTTTTGTGCATGGTGATAGATATGGATCTATTTTCATTCTTCTACAGATTGACATCCAGTTTTGCCAGCACAATTTGTTGAAGATGCTCTCTTTTTTTTCCATTGTATACTTTTAGCTCCTTTATCAAAAATCAGGTGTTCATAGGTTTGTGGGTTAAAGTCAGGGTCTTCTATTCGATTCCATTGGTCAACTTCTCTGTTTTTATGCCAATATCAAGCTATTTTCAATACTATAGCTCTGTAATAGAATTTTAAGTCAGGGATGGTAATGCCTGCAGACGATCCTTTATTGTATAAGATTGTTTTGGCTATCCTGTTTTTTTTTTTATATAAAGTTGATTATTGTCTTCTCCAGATCTGTGAAGAATTTTGATGGGATTTTGTTGGGGATTGCATTGAATCTATAGAATGCTTTTGGTAGAATTGCCATTTTTACTATGTTGATACTCCCAATCCAAGAGCAAGTGAGATCCTTCCATTTTCTGGCGTCTTCTTCAATTTCTTTCTTCAAAGACTTAAAGTTCTTGTCAAATAGATCTTTCACTTCCTTGGTCAGAGTTACCCCAAGATATTTTATGCTATTTGTGGCTATCGTGAAAGGTGATGCTTCTCTGATTTCCCTCTCTGTTTCCTTATCCTTAGTGTATAGGAAGGAAACTGATTTTTTGGAGTTGATATTGTATCCTGCCACATTACTAAAGGTGTTTATCAGCTGTAGCTTCATAAAAGGAATTTGGTAATGACTCTTCTGTTTCTATATAGTGAAATACATTAAGGAGTCTAGGTATTAGCTCTTCTTGGAAGTTCTTGTAGAATTCCGCATTGAAACCATCTGGTCCTGGGTTTTTTTTGGAAGGGAGATTTTTGATAACAGTTTCTAATTCTTCACGACTAACAGGTCTATTTAGATCCTTCACCTGGTCTTGGTTTAGCTTTGGTATATGGTACTTATCTAAAAAAATGTCCATTTCTTTTGCATTTTCTAGTTTTGTGGCTACAGGCTTTTGTAGTAAGATCTAATGATTCTCTGAATTTTCTCTGTGTCTGTGGTTATATCCCCCTTTTCATTTCTGATCTTATTTATTTGCGTGTTCTCTCTCTGTTGTTTAATTAGTTTGGATAGGGGTTTGTCGATCTTGTTAATTTTCTCCAAGAACCCACTTTTTGTTTCATTGATTCTTTGGACTGTTCTCTGTGTTTCTATTTTGTTGATTTCAGCCCTCAGTTTGATTATTTCCATTCTTCTACTCCTCCTGGGCACGTCTGCTTCTTTTTTTCTAGAGCTTTCAGGTGTGTTGTTAAGTCCCCAATATAAGCTTCATGAAAGTGATTTGTAAATGCTAGTGTAGAACCCAAACAGAGCTGCTGTTATTACTCTATCTAATTTCTTCCCTGGCAATCTTCATAGTTTTTGGTTTTCTGAATAATCTTAAACTCAGAGGCTATATTCTCTTGCTGATTTTTAATGTAATTGAATTTTTTAATAAAGAACAAGATGGCATAGTTACTTTGCATTTTAATAAAATGAAAGGGCTCAAGTCCCTAATGCATTGCAGACAAATGTAGTGTAATTTCCAGATTCAGGTTCAATAAGAGACCCTTCTACAAGTGATATAGCAGGACACCTGTCTTCTTCCGTTGACCTCGGTATGCATGTGACGCAGGTGCACACACTATCACATACATATGTGCATATATCACACACATATACACCACATACTCAGATATTCTTTGTTTCTTCTTATGTTCAAGCATTCTCCATCATTACACTCAAAAACACACAACTCTCTCTCTTTCTCTCAAATGTGTTGTATATGTGTATGTGTGTGTTTATGTGTGAACACACACAAAATGCAAAACATAGGGGGTCTCTGTGGAATCAAGAGCTTTTGAAAATGTCACTGAGTGTTTCTAAGATACCTAGACAAAGCATTATCTCCTAAATACTGTTTTTAACCTATGAATGCTACATCATCAAAAATGAATCTTAAAGGATTAGAAAATCCACAGAATACTTTTGGAAAATGAAGTGATGGATGAGGGAACTGCAGCATCATAGAAGTAAGTATGAGCTTGCAGGAACTGGACATAGGGAGGCCCTGTTTGTTGGGGTCAGTTTATTTCCAGTGCACAAAACTTTTCCTATATTGTACTTGCCTCAAAGCCTCAATTCATCCATTTTTATTTAATAATAGAAAGCTCAAAAATGGAGGAAGATTTATGCTATGTATAGATGGAGACAGGAGCAGCCTATATAAAAATGATATGTGTATAAAATTATTTGCTAATAAGGCTTGTATGTATTTCTATTTTTAGTACCTTATAAACAGCATGAAAACCTCCAGGTGGTTATCAGTATGCTCAGAACTTTGTGTAGATTTATCTGAGAATATCTCTGTTATTCTAGTCTTCTTGGTTTTTGAGGTATAAATGAGAAGCCTCTTTGAGGTGCAACGATTTATATCAGTAAAATGGAGAACAATAATTTCTATAAGAATTGGGGGGTCAGTTAGTAAATTGCTTGCCTTGTAAGGATGAAGACTCGAGTTCAGTTTCCAGAATCCATACTTTAGAAAGCCAGGTGTGGTGGTATGTATTTGTCATCTCTGCAGTAGAGAGGTGGAGGCAAGTGGGGATCTGGGCTTCACTGAAGGTCAGCCAGTCTTGCCTTCTGGTTGACTCCAGATCAATTAGAGACCCTGTGCCAAGAATAAAGAAGACAGCATTCCTGAAGATAATCAACCAAGGTCGTTATCTGACTACACACACACACACACACACACACACACACACACACACACACACATGTGCGCGCACCTCCCCCCACTGCATATACAGATACACAGACCTGTAACTCTGCCTTATGTGAATCTAAAATACACAGTTGAAAATCTCTGTTGTGGTAGACATTACATAAATCTCTGCTTCTTTGCTACTGTAATCGGCATTTTCATCCAAGAAGGTTCAAATGCAAAGGATTGAAGAGTACTGGAAACTATAGTAAGAGGTGGTACTGGAAGTGAGGTTGCATACTTTGACCATTGGGCTAGGAGGGGAGAGTTGACATACTGTGCAAAGCTAGCTTCTTTTTACCTGGCTGCATCATGTGCTTCATATTTTTAAGAGAACAAAAACATTTTCACAGCAAGATGTTTCAGATCTAATCAACTTATGTGCTATCCGAAGGCTTATGGTAAGGGTCTCCAATATTTTTCACTGATTTGTGAAAGTAAATTCTACTGAGATAGTCTAGTTGTTGCAATAACAAAGATAGTCCTATATTTTTATAAGCTGTAGAGTTGTCACTGTTGTGTTATTTGTATAAGCATCTATTACAATTGTATTCTAATAGTGTCTTCAATTGTGTGTGTACTGTGTGTCATCACAAGGCTCTTAATCACTTGATTTTGAGTCAACCAAGAGGAGATTGGGGGAGAATGGGGTTAAGGTGGGCCTGGCTTAATCAAGAGGTCCTTGTTTAACATAAGAAGAGCCTTCTGCTGGTCTTGAAGGAGCAGAGGGCCATCTTGTGCAGAGTGGCTGACCTGGAGTAGACAGTATATAAGAAAACAGGATTCTCTGTCCTGTGAGTGTAAGGAGCCAAGTATTGCAAATATCTTGCTATTGTTAGAGGAGGATCACAAAGAGGATGAGGTCCAGGTCACTCCACAATTCAGTTAGGAAGGTCAAGAGCCCACTACGACTGTGCCTAGTTCTTCTAGGATTGAGAGAGGCTGAGTGGATGACACTGTAAGCTATCATCACTATTTCACAGAGCACTAAAAATAACACATTGCTATATAAGTTTTATAACGATTTTAAATATAGTGGTATTCAAAACTGAATGCAAATCGTTTGGTTCATAGTTTTCTTTAAGGTAAAATTAATCAAGACTAAGATATTCAATGAGATTATTTTACATATGAGTGAACAGCCTTGTCTTTTTCCTGATTTTAGAAAATCGCTTTGAGTTTTGCTCCATTTAATTTGATATTGGCTATAGGCTTGCTGTATATTGCTTTTATTATTCTTTGATACATTACTTGTATCCCTGATCTCTCCAAGACCTGTATCATAAAAGGGTATTGGATTTTGTTGAAGGCTTTTTCAGCATTTAATAAAATGATCATGTTTTTTCTTTCAGTTTATTTTTATGGTGGATTACCTTAACAGATTTTCATATGTTGAACCATCCCTGCATCTCTTGGATAAAACCAATTTGATCTTGGTGGATGATCTTTTTTTATGTGTTTTTGGATTTGGTTTGCCAGTATGTTGTTGAGTATTTCAGCATCAATGTTCATGAGGGAGATTGGTCTGTAAGTCTCTTTCTTAGCTGTGTCTTTGTGTGGTTTGGGTGTTAGAGTAATGTAGCCTTTCAAAAAGAGTTTGGCAGTGTTCCCTCTATTTCTATTGTGTGGAACACTTTTAGGAGTATAGGTATTAGTTCTTCTTTGAAGTTCTGGTAGAATTCTGTGCTGAAACCATCTGGCCCTGGGCTTCTATTTTGATTGGGAGACTTTTGATGACTGCTTCTACTTCCTTAGAAGTTATAGGCCTATTTACATTGTTCATCTGCTCTTGATTTAATTTTTGTATATGATGCCTATCCAGAAAATTATCCATTTCTTTTAGATTTTCCAGTTTTGTAGAGTAAAGGTTTTTGAAGTATGATCTAATGATTCACAGGATTTCCCTTTTTTTCATTTTTGATTTTTGTTACATTGGATATTCTTTGTGTCTTTTAGTCAGTTTGGATAAGGGTTTGTCCATCTTGTTGATTTTATCAAAGACTTTGCTTCATTGATTATTTGTATTATTTTCTTTGTTTCTATTTTATTGATCTTAGCCTTCAATTTGATAATTTCCTGTCACTCCTCCTGGATGAGTCTACTTCTTTTTTGTTCTAGAGCTTTCAGTTGTGCTGTAAAGTCACTAGTGTGGGATTTCTCCACTTTCTCTATGTAGGTACTTAATGCTAAAAACTTTCCTCTTAGCACTGTTTTCTTAGTGTTCCATAAGTTTGGATATGTTGTTCATTCATTTTCACTGACTTCTAGTAAATCTTTAATTTCTTTTTTTTTTCTTCCTTGACCCAGGGGTGATTCAATGGAGTATTGTTCAATTTCCATGAGTTCGTAGGTTTTCTGCAGTAGTGCTGTTATTGAATTCTAACTTTAAGCCATGGTAATCCATTAAGATATAGGGGGTTATTCCAACTATTTTTTTTATATCCATTGTGGTTTTCTTTGATATTGAGTTTGTGGTCAATTTTAAGGAAGGTCCTGTGAAGTTCTGGGAAGAAGGTATATTATTTTGTGTTTGGGGAAACTGTTCTATAGATGTCTGTTAAGTCTATTTAAGTCATGACATCTGTTAGTTCTCTTATCTCTGTTTAATTTCTGTCTGAAAGACTTGTCCATTGATGAGAGTGGAGTGTTGAAGTCTCTATTAGTGTGTGAAGTTTTATGTGTGATTTAAGCTTTAGTAATGTTTCTTTTACATATATGGGTGCTCTTGTATTTGAGGCATACATGCTCAGAATTGAGACGTAGTCTTGATATTTTTTCTGTGGTGAATATTAAATGTCCTTCTCCATCTCTTTTAATAATTTTAGTTTGAAGTTTGTTTTGTGAGGTATTAGGATAGCTACACCCACTTGTTTCTTAGGTCCATTTGATTGGAAAATCTTTTCCTAACCCTCTACTCTGAGGTAATACATGTCTTTGAGGTTGAGGTGTGTTCAGCAGAAGGATGGATCCTGTTTTTATATCCATTCTGTTAGCCTGTGTTATTTTATAAGTGAATTGAGTCTATTGATGTTAAGAGATATTAATGACCAGTGATTGTTAATTCCTGTTGTTTTTCAGTGGTAGTGTTTGTGTGTTTCCCTTCTTTGGAATTTGCTTGTGTGAGGTTTTCTGTTGCCTATGTTTTCATGGGTGCAGCTAGCTTCCTTGTGTTGAAGTTTTCCTTCTAGCACTTTCTTTAAGGCTGTATTTGTGGATAGGTATTGTTTAAATCTGGCTTTGTCAAGGAATGTCTTGTTTTCTCCATATGGTGATCAAAAGATTAGCTGGGTATAGTAGTTTAGGCTAGCACTCATGGTCCCTTAGTGTTTATAAAATGTCTGTCCAGGACCTTCTGACTTTCATTGTTTCCATTGAGAAGTTATGTGTAATTCTGATAGGTCTGGATTTATTTGTTACATGGCCTTTTTCTTTTATGGCTCATAATATTCTTTCTTTATTCTGATGCTTTGTGTTTAAATTATTTTTTAATTATTATATGGCAAGGGGACTTTTTTTTTTAGGTCCAGTCTATTTGGTGTTCTGTAAGCTTCTTGGACCTTCATAAACATGTCCTTCTTTAGGTTGGGAAAGTTTTTATTTCTATGATTTTGTTGAATAAATTTTCTGTGCCTTTGAGCGGGAGTTCTACTTCTTCTATACCTATTATTCTTAGGTTTTGTCTTTTTTATGGTGTCCCAGATTTCCTGGATGTTTTGTGTTATGAATTTGTTAAATTTGACATTTTCTTTGGCTGTTGAATCGATTTCCTCTATCGTATCTTCAACTCCTGAGATTCTCTCTTCCATCTCTTGTGTTCTGTTGATTATACTTTCATCTATAGTTCCTGATCACTTACTCAGATTTTTCCATTTTCAGAATTTCCTTGGTTTGTGTTTTCTTTATTGTCTCTATTTCCTTTTTCAAGTATTGATCTGTTTGAACTGTTTGCTTCATCTGTTTGATTTTTTTCTTAGTTTTCTTTAAGAGATTTTTTGATTTCTTCCAATGATTTGTTTGCCTTTCCTTCATTTGTTTAAGAGAATTTTTAATTTCCTCTTTAAGGGTCTCTAATCATCTTCATAAAGTTAAATTTAGGTCATTTTTCTGTTTCTTCTTGGTTAAGATGTTCAGGTCTTCCTGTTGTATGGCCACTAGGTTCTGGTGTTGCTATATTGCTCTTTAGGTTGTTGAATGTATTCTTGCATAGGTGCCTATCCATCTCTTCCTCCAGTAGGTATAGGCAGTGTCTTTGCCTCTTGGTCCAATTCTTGCAGTCAGTGTCTGTGTCTCAGGGAGTTTATCTTGAATCAATCATTGCAGCTGCTGTCTGTATCTTAGAAAGCTTCTGAGATCTCTGGGGATGGGTAGATTTGGGACAGAGTGGGACTTGTAGATTACGGGGTCATATAAGGGGGAGGGGGTGGAGCAGCCTGTGTGCAGAAGGCTTGGCTGCTATCTGTCCAGTGCAGTTGAAGCATGTACAGGAGGGGCCCAGAGCCTAGAGACTGGATTGTTAAGCTGGGGGGAAGGGGTTGGTCACTCACCTCTTGGTCTGCTCTGTGCAGTTGCAGTCTGTCTTAGAGAGCTGCTGAGTCAAGGGGGATGGGTAGTTTGGTGGTGGTGGGGAACTTGTAAATTACAGGATCTGATAGGGGGGTGTTGGGGCAGCCTGACTGCAGGAGGCTTGCCCAATGATGGTCTGATACAGCTGATGGAGGTCGTGGAGAGTCCCAGGGTTTTGCCCTAGGGTTTAGGGTGTAGAGACTAGGTTGTATAGCTGAGGGACTGGTTACTCATCTCTTGTTCCACTCTGTGCAGTCACAGTCTATATCTCAGAAAGCCACTGAGGCTGCAGGGAAAGGGTGTGTTTAGGGGTAGGGTGGGCCTTACAGATTATAGGGTCCTCTTGGTCCACTCTGTTTGGTCACAGTTTCTGTCTCAGAGAGTTGCGAAGGTCGCAGAGGATCCAATTGTGTTATTTTTATGTATATGTTAATATATTTTAAATATATGTTAATTACTTAAGTGATTCTAGAGTTTTATTTAAGTTACATTCTTTTAAAGACTTTGATGCAAAGTTTATGAAAGAAAAATCTTTGTAGATCCTATGTTTTGTTTTTTTTTTTTTTTCGAGACAGGGTTTCTCTGTGGTTTTGGAGCCTGTCCTGGAACTAGCTCTTGTAGACCAGGCTGGTCTCGAACTCACAGAGATCCGCCTGCCTCTGCCTCCCGAGTGCTGGGATTAAAGGCGTGCGCCACCACCGCCCGGCTTTAGATCCTATGTTTTATGTGTACTAAAAACCACAGGATAATTCTGTGATATCTAACTTTCCATTTAAGAATATTTTAGATGCTAGAAAATTTTTTTAATACTCTAGTAGCATAAGAAATAATCCCAAGAATTAACAAATGAGGTACATGGAATTAAAAGAATCCTCAATACAGCACAAAAAACTATCAACATAGTGAACAGCCAGCCTGTAGAATGGGAGAGTATATTTTCCAGTTACATTTCAGACCAATGGGTCATATTTACAACATACAAATAACTGTAAAACAAAATAAACAAGACACAAACAAACAAGCAAGCAAAAACAAACCCCCTCGATCTTCAAGCAATGAGTAGCCTATTTGAACTGTATAGACAGTTCCAAAAAGATGACACATAAATAGTCAATGAACAGTTTTTTCTTTTTACTTTTATTTTTTGAGCTATATATATTTCTCTGCTCCTCTCCTTTCTTACCCCCCCCCTTCTACCATCTCCCATGATCCCCAAGCACCCAAATACTCAGGAGATCTTGTCTTTTTCTATTTCCTATGTATGTCTCACTTAGGGTCCTCTTGTTGTTTAGGTTCTCTGAAGTTGTGAACTATAGGTCGCTTTTTTTTTTTGCTTTATGTCTAAAAGTCATTTATGAGTGAGTACATATTATATTTGTCTTTCTGGGTCTAGTTATGATGTTTTCTATATCCATCAATTAGCCTGCAAATTTCAAGATGTCATTTTTTTTTCCACTGTGAAATACTCCATTGTGTAAAGTGAGTATTTTCCTTATCCATTCTTTAGGGCATTTAGGCTGTTCCCAACTTCTGGCTATTACAAATAATGCGGCTATGAACAAGGTTGAGCACATGTCCTTGTGTTATGATTGAGCATCCTTTGGGTATATACCCAAAAGTGGTATTGCTGGGTCTTAAGGTAGGTTGTTTCCTGATTTTCTGAGAAATCATCATGCTGATTTACAAAGTGGCTGTACCAGCTTTCACTCCCTCCAACAAAGGATGAGTATTTCCTTTACCCCACATCCTCTCCAGCATAAGTTGTCATCAGTGTTTTTGATCTTGGCCATTCTTACAGGTGTAAGATAGAATCTCAGAGTTGTTTTGATTTGCATTTCTCTGATGGCTATGTATGTTGATCATTTTCTTAAGTGTCTTTAAGCTGTTTTATCTTTATCTGTTGAGAGTTCTCTAAGTCTGTACCCCATTTTTTTATTGGATTATTTGTTCTTTTGATGACCAATTTCTTTGTTCTTGTATATTTTGTAGATCAGCCCTCTCTCTGATGTGGGGTTGGTGAAGACTATTTAGCATTCTGTAGGCTGCTGTTTCGTCTTGTTGACTGTGTCCTTTCTTTTACAGAAGTTTCTCAGTTCTGGGAGGTCTCATTTATTTTAAAATGTTCAAAATCTTTACCCATAAAAGAAATAGAAATTAAAACTACTTTTAGATTTTATCTCACCACAGTCACAATAACTAATATCAAGAACACTTTCTGTAAAGTGAGTTCTAGGATAGCCCCTACACAGAAAAAGCCTGCCTCAAAAAAAAAAAAAAAAATCAAAAACCACAAGTAACAACAAATGCTGTTAAGAATATGTGGAAATAGGAAGGCTTACCCACTGCTGGAAGGAACATAAACTATGAAGTCACTATGAAAATTCAGTGTAGAAATTTTCTCCAAAAAGAAGAAAAATAGAATTACTATATGATCCAATCATACTAACCAGGGTTTATACAGGACAGACTCTAAGTTCTTCTTCAGAAATACTTGATACCCATGTTTAAGGTTGTTCTGATCACAACAGCTAAGAAACAGGATCAATTTAGATACCTGTCAATTAATGGAAAAAGAAAATATGACATTTGCATACAGTGGAACTTTATTCAGCTGTAAAGAAGAATGAATGTATGATATTTGCATTGATTGAAACCGAAACTATTGTGCTACACAAAATAAGCCATACTCACCACATATGAAGATGTTATATTTTAATTATGTGTTATATATTATAATTTATGTTTATTATCTATAATTTGATTGTGTATTTGTGTTTATACACAGGTGTGTAAGTACATATATGTATGTATGTCGTAGGATGTAGGTAATAAAATTAGAATGGAGACCATGTAATAGAAAAGAGCTATTAAGGGTAGAAAGAGAACAATAAAATACATGTGGTGTGTCCTGTTGGGGAACAAGGAGAGAAGTGGTAAGGTGGCAGTGGGATCAGGGCATGGAGGAGGAGGATAAAGAAGAACAAAGTATCATGAAATTATTGTAATGAAACCCATTACTTTGAACACTGATAAAAACACTGAATAAAGAAAATCTATTGATGTTCCTTTTTTTCATTAATGCTACATAAATTAGAATCAGAGAAGGTCTAGGAAGAACAGCATGCATAGCTTGTATTAAAGGGTACTTAGTGGCACATCCCTATTTTAAACAAGAGTACAGGAATTTCAAAATGGCATTACCATTACTGCCTAGCTAAGCTGACTTTTGTCTTTGGAGCATTTTGCTCTGTCATGCACTGAACTTTGTTATATCTTATTTGTATATAAGCTATTGGGGTTGCAATGTTTTTCCATCTAGAGACTGGGGTTTATTTTATCAGCCTTTTCTATTAGAAAATCATGAATATATACCAGAGTTAAATCTTTTGAGGGTGATTCAGAAAGAAACATTCTGGAGATCTGAGATAGGCTCTCCAGTATAAACCAGATTACTGAGACTTGGATTTTAGACTTTTGTCTTGGCACTATTGATGCAGAAAGTTCTACTTTATATGTGTTGTTTTTATTGTTTAATGAATAAAGAGGCTGCATTGGCCTGTGATAGGGCAGAAAAGAGCTAGGTGGGAAAAACTAAACTGAATGCTGAGAGAAAGAAGGCAGAGTTGTGCGAGGCCATGTAGCCACCCCTGGGGACAGATGCACTGGAACCTTGTCAGTAAGCCACAGCCATGTGGCAATACACAGATAATAGAAACTGGTTAATTTAAGATATGAGAGTAATCCAGAAATACAGGTAAGCTGTTGGCCAAACAGTATTGCAAATAATTTAGTTTCTGTGTGATTACTTTGGGGCTGAGCAGCCCGGAACAAACTAACAACTTTCCTACTACACACTACCTTCAGGGAATGGTAGTGTATGGTCACCTTGGGGGCCTCCCTCTTGCTCTATTCTACTGCTATCTTGATAAAGGGTCTCAGTGAAGCATAAAGGTCCACTGAGCAGCATGTGTTCTTTTTTAGATGTCCTTCTGTCGAAATGCATCAGCATTCATACCCTTCAAATTGATTTCAGTTCTTATTTAACCTTCAAAGAAAATGTTTGAAAAATGAGGAGAGGAAGAAAGTAAATAAAGTAGTGAGGACTGGATTGTGCATGCTGATTAACTCTGGTCTTATGTATTTGGCAAAAATTGCAGTGGTTCATATTACTTTGATAATCCGTTGTTTCAAAGTCAACAACAGCAGTGTGTTTTAGAAAAAATGTATATCATCCCTCTGTTCCTATTGACTTAGACTCTTAGTCAATGCATGAAAGACCGATTTGTAATTATGTAAGCAGCAAGGGTCTTTAAATGAAATTGATTAAGCATTTCTTTTCATTTTTCTCCCCCAAAGTCTCCTCTCCTGGAGTGCTCTCAGGGATGGAACATTACTGAGGCTGCCAGTGGTTTTCATTAGCTGGGCTCCACCTCGAGGTCTACTAATGAGCCTAGGAGGTGTTTGCTGACATTGCTGATGATTTGAAAGCATGCTTTAATGATCTCTTTGCATCGATTGTGGCTGCTTTCCTCATAGTCTCGGCTGTAATTAGGCTGTGCCATATTTTTTCTCAAGTTTATCTATTTGCTTGACATTTTGTCGTTGCTAGTCATTCTGCTTTGGCAGGCAGCTAGGGTCAATTAGCTTTGCTACGTTTTATTTGGGGGAAGATGATTTATAGGTCTTCATATTGAGTTAAACGCCTCTCTTTCCCAGGTTTTGTGTGTGTGTATGTGGGTAAATACCCAAGATGCTGCAGTGGTTGCTAAGTTACTCTCTCAGAAGGAACAACACAGTCTTGGATCCCATCTAAGTGCATTTGATAATGGCAGTGCCGTCCTTTCATTCTGGGGTTACGCTACTGTTATTTATAAATATTTTGTACTGTTGGATACAGCTTGGTGTTGGGCCACATGAACTCATTCCTGTATCAAAGACTAATTGACTCCTAATATGCAAGCAAGTTTCCTCTTGGTGGCTATTTTGTATGTTTATAACTCAGCCATGTTTGGCAGAGATCTCAACTTTTAAGCTTATACAACATCTGAGTCAGCTAGGTTTTGTCCAACACTAACCAAAGGACCAGCAGATCCTCCTCTGCTCTTTTAGATATGTGTCACCAGGGATCACAATCTCCTGTTAGTTAAAAACCTTACCTATACCACTGTAGGCTGGGTCACCCTGAGAAGGTCACTTGAGCTTTTGCTTCCTCTAAAATGTGCATCATAGACTCTCAGGCTTCCCAGCAGTAAGTTCTTTTTCATTTTCCTAGGAATGCATACATCCTGCACTGAGAAGCACTGCATGTATAAAGAAATTAAAAATGTGGAGTAAATGTTCTTTCTTCACACTCTGTAGCTCTGCATATAATAGATATAAGATGACTGTAATATAATAGTTTATACCCACAATCAGAGCTGGGTGGCTACATGGATTTGTTCACAGGATCACATGTAATTTAGTCCTGGACCCTCTTTTACATTATTGAAAACTATGGAAGGGAGACACCAGGCATTACCTACCTACCTCCACTTGCTACTCTATCTGTCCTGCCTCTTACAGTCTTACAGTGGCAGAGACTCAGTCAGAGTGAGCTCCACACCACACATTAGCTTTGTTTCTGCAATCAAAAGAGCTGTTTATTAGGTAACTGGATACATGTGACATGACAGCAGAAGGAGGGCTGTTGGGAGGGTAAAAGAAGTCAGCAAAAATGATACAAAGGAGCAGAAAGGGTGTGAGGGACAAGGACTAACATGGGCAGAGTGTGCATAAAAACCCTATAATGAAACCCATTACTTTTTATGATAACTTTAAAAGAACTGGAAAAGCAGGGGATAAACCCGGACTCTCTGAATATGGCGGACAATGAGGGCTGCTGAGAAGCCAAGGACAATGGCACTGGGTTTTGATCCTACTTCTTGTTCTGGCTTTGTGGGGGCCTAGCCAGTTTGGATGTTCACCTTCCTAGACCAGGATGGAGGGGGGAGGACTTTGGACTTTCCACAGGGCAGGGAACCCTGACTGCTCTTCAGACTCGAGAGGGGGGGAAGGGTGGGAGGAGTGGGAGGCTGGGAGGAGGCGGAAATTTTTTTTCTCAATAAAAATTCTTTAAAAATAAAAAAAATAAAATAAAATAAAAAAATAGAAAGAAATTCTTATTTTCAGAAGTAAAAGAGTATGAAAGAAGAGAGCTCCATTTGTTTGAATAACTGTAGTCAAAACAAGATATGTCCTGCTTTCAAGGCCTGTGCTTTGGCGTTTCTTCCTTTTTGACTTGGGGCCGAAGAGCTTATTCTGACGCTTATAGCCAGCTGTTCCACCTGTGACTTTCCTCGATACTATGATCAAAGACCTGACAAGCCGCTTACAGGCGGAGGGGTTTTCTGGCTCACAGTGTGAGGGATACAGTCCATTGTGGCTGAAAGCGTGGCTGTGAGAGGTCCCACTGCGGCAGGCTGAGGCCATGTCTGTCTATACCCAGGGGAAACGGGAAGCAGAGAAAGGACAATGGCAGTGACCAGCTGGCTTTTTTAAAATTCTCTTTCTATTCAGTTGAGGACCACATTCCAGAGATCAGTGACAGCCACACACAAGACAGACGATTCTCCCTCATTTAATCTTCTCTGGAAACAACACACTAAGTTTCCTTAATTTGATAATACCCATAATAATGGTTAGTGTGCAAAGAAATGACCTTTCCCCTTTTGAAACCTTATAGTCACCTGATTGCTTTTGGACACTCCAACTCTGTCCCATAAAGAGGATGAAAATGATGTAATCAGAGCAAGCCTTTTTGTTCCAATTGCAAGATTGACCTCTTGGTGCTGCCTGCCCTGCTGACTGAACATGGACAGTCTGTGTAACCCTTTTGTCTGCTCCCTGTTGAAGACTGGGCAGCTTTTGTCAGTATTTGTGCTGGAAACAACCCTGATTTGACAGGATATCCATCATTGTTAGCAATTCTTAGAACTTTCATTTTTGGAATTTATATATTTTTAAACTTTTGCTTAAGAAGTGTTTTGGGGGAGCTTTCCACTTTCTCAGTGGGGTTTTTGTGACTTCAAAAATGTCTTCCAAACCACACAGGTCAGATTCTCCTGACCTTCTCGTTTGTCCTCTCTCTGACCTTCCAGCTGCTGGATATGTTTGGTGCACAAAAGAACATTTCAAAGTAAATTCCCCAAAGCACCATTTTTTCCTGTCTCAAGCCAATATTAGCTTGTATTTAAAATAATTATATAATTCCCATTAATGTTATATACCAAGGCAGAATGTCAATAGAATAGCTTAATCCTCTTTGGAATGTAAAAAGCTACTTAAAATTACTTATTATCTGCTAAAAAAATTTGGAATAATTTTGGAAGTTTCAAAAGCTGTTCTACTCCAACATTTCTCTAGTAGATTTAAAAACGAAAAAAAATAAAAAAGAAAGAAGAAAGAAAGAGAATAAAGAAGACACGTATGTAGGTGTGTGCTATACACTGACATCTGGTGCAGTGGTGGGTTGTGTATGTAATGGTGGTAAGAACGTTGATTCTTATTTAAATAAACTACTGAATTGTCAGTCACATCAAGGCATAATATACACAATTATGTAAATTACACGATACTATCAAAGTATGGTGGTGCATGAGTTTAATCCTAGCACTCAGGAAGAAGAAGCAGACTGATCTCTATGAGGTCAAGGCCCCAGCCTTGCCTATGTTATGAGTTCCAGGCCAGTTTGAGTTGTATGTGAGATCCTTACTTTAAGAATGTACATAAAACTTGATATTAACAGATGACTCTTTTACTGGAATATGTATTTATTCTGCTATATTAGCCACTTTTCCATTGCTGTGACAACCTAACTGACGGAAGTTACTAAGAAAGGAAGAGTTTATTTTGGTTTACAGTCAAAGGGTACACAATATCATTGCAAAAAAGGCAATTGGGAGAATCTCTCTAGTCATGGAAGCAGGACCATGAAGGCAGCTAATCACAAAGCCTCTCCATGCTTAGGAAGCAGACAGCAATTACTGCTTATGCTAATTTATTTATTCTTCTCTAGACCCAGCCTGGGACTTTAGAGCATGGGCTGGTGCCACCACATTCCGTGCTCAGTCAAATCTCTCTGGAAACTCTCGTAGATATATCTTGAGGCATCTCTTGGGTATGATAAACCACAAATCAAATGGACAATGAAGATCACTATTAATCATAACACTCTATCCCTGGCTTTGCAAAAGATTCCAGGTCATATTATAATATAAATGCATCTAGTTTATCTCTAAGAGTTCTTTAAATCAAAACCATTTAAACATTATTTAAAAGCCGAAAATTCAAAGTTTCTTCTGAAACTCAAAAAATTCTTTAGCTATGAGCCACTTTAAAATCCAAAGCATGCTACATACTTTCAATATTCAGTGATAAGGAAAAAGATGTTCTTACTCCAAAAAAGAAGAAATGAAAATATAGGAAATATAGGAATAAAAGTAATGGAAATAAGAAAATTAAAATCAAGACAATCCCAATAGGGAAAACATTTAGTCCTTCAACGCCATGTCTGACATCTGGTGCTTTTGGTCATCTAATCTGGCTCAAAAAGCCTTGATCGATTCTAAATCTAGTCAAAGCAACAGTGAAGGTTAACACATGTCTTATTTATATCAGTCTTTTCAGATTAACTCTTCACATTACCCTTAGGAAGGGTGCTGAATTAAAAGAAAAAAACCTTAAATGTTTAGTAATTGCAAGGTAAAAAAATTAGCTTTACTATTTTTCTTTCTTTCTTTTTCTTTGTTTTTAGAGGCAGAGTTTCTCTGTAGTTTTGGTCTTGTCCTGGAATTAGCTCTTTTAGACCTGGTCTCAAGCTCATAGAGATCTACGTGCCTCTGCCTCCTGAGTGCTAGAATTAAAGGTGTGAGCCACCATCGCCTGGCTGGCTTTACTATTTTTATGAAAAATGAAACATATACAGACTCTCCATCCAGTTTACCTCTTAGCCTCACTCTGACAATTTTTATGTTGGGTGAATATTATCCAATGTCTCGCTGCTCTCATTGTTACTTTATCATCAGCATTAAGAAAGTTTAAGGTTAATAAAGCACTATGCATTCTATTTCTGGGGGGTATTTTCCATCCCTTTCTGTGTGTTTAGCATATCCTTTATACTTTGATCTGATTTTTCTATAACTGCCTGACATATAGGATTGTTTAGTATACCTGTAATATGCTTTATATTGTAATAAGAAAAAAAAACTATTTTCGTAGAGACATATGCTGGATCATTATTTGTCTTTATTTGTGCAAGTATACAAATGATAGCCATAACTTCTAATAAATATATGTTTACTAAATCAGCCTTTTCTGAGCTCAAAGCAGTTGCACATTGTAAACTTGAATGGGTATCAATGGTGTGGTGTACATATTTTAATTTTCCAATTTCTGTAATACAGAACATATCCATCTGCTAGCGTAATTTTGGGTTGCTCCCTATAGGTAGTGGTGTTTGGTTATAGAAAAAACAAGTAGAACATTTCCTTATAATCTCTTTATCTTGTTGCAATGTAATAGAAAACTCTTTCCTTAAACCTTTGCCATTGACATGATTTTTTAAATGAAATTCTTAGACCTTCAACACACTTACAATAAATAATTGATCAGTTTCTGTATTGTCTTGTACTAGATGACCTGGCAGACCCACATGGGGTTGGATGTGTGTTATGTATATGGGACAAAGAATATTTCTGATTATATCTTTTTTTTTTTTTTTTGGTTTTTCGAGACAGGGTTTCTCTGTGGCTTTGGAGCCTGTCCTGGAACTAGCTCTGTAGACCAGGCTGGTCTCGCACTCACAGAGATCCGCCTGCCTCTGCCTCCCGAGTGCTGGGATTAAAGGCGTGCGCCACCACCGCCCGGCTCTGATTATATCTTGAAACTGAATGAATAATGAAGTCAACTCTGTATCATCTGGTATAAATTCAGCCATTTCAATAGGCAAGACAACTCTTTCTGCCTCTTGTGAATCAGTAACTATATTGAGAGGGCCTTTAAAATCCCTTAGTACCATGAAAATAACATATAATTCTGACTTTTGGACAGAATTATAAGATTTATTTGCATCAGTATAGAATGTATGGCTTCAGTTATTCAAGTGACACACACAATCTGGGGAAGGATTCAAGGAGCTCTCTTTATAAGGTTAATTTTATTGCTTTTGGAGCAATTTCTATGATTCTCTCCTTAAGAATTATCAAAAACACTTTGTCATGGTTCATTTTCTTCCCATAATTTATTAATTTCATCAATAATAAAAGGCACTAAAATATCTACTTGTCTATTCCTGCTAAGTGACTAAGTCTCGATTTCCCTTTATATTTAATTCAAAGATCTTTCCACATAAGTTTTTATTTTTTTATTCAATTTATGTGGTAAACAGTTCCATTCTAAGATAATATCTTCCCTCTGCATTAAAATTCTTATAGGGAAAATTCTGGAAGACAATATGATTAGAATGCAGTTAAGATTTGGATCTACCTGATTCACACGTGCCTTCTGTAATTCCTCTTCAACCAAAGTTAATTCTTTCTCAGTTTCTGCTGTTAATTCCCTTGAACCATTTAAGTCCTTGTCATCATCTAAGGTTTTGTTTAAATGAATTATTAGATCAGGTGTTATCTCAACAGCAGGTTGTAGATTGGAAATGTCTCCTAACAATCTTTGAAATCCATTAAGAGTCCAAAATCACTCTCTCTTAATTTGTGCTTTTTGTGTTCTAATTTTCTGTAAACCTAATTTATAACATAGGTAATTGATAGAATCTCCTCTCTGCATTTTTCAGGAATAATTTGAAATCCCCATTTGTGCAAAAGTTTCTTTACTTCTTCAAACACTTTTTCTAAAGTGTCAATATTTGAATCAGATAGCAAAATGTCAACCATATAATAGTAAATTATAGACTTAGGAAGTTGTTTACACATTATTTCCAATGACTGACTTACAAAATATTGGCACAGGGTGGAAGTTATTACAAGTAGTTACTGTGGAGCAATTTTTTCTCTGTTCTATTAAAAATAGTGAAGATACTATTTTTTAAATCAATAACTATAAGAGACCATCCTTTAAGCAATAGGGAAGGCAAAGGAATTCCAGATTTTAGAGGGCTCATTGGTTAAATTACCTTATTGACAGCTCTTAGATCTGTCACCACTCTTTATTTTTTAGATTTCTTTATAACAGCAAATACAGAAGAATTCCAAGGGCTGTTTGATTTTTCAATATGATGAGCATCTAGTTGCTCCTGTACCAGCTATTCTAAAGCCTACAGTTTCTCTTCTGTTAAAGGCCATTGTTTAACCCATATTGGTTCCTCAGTTAACCATTTTAAAGATAGGGCCACTGGTACCTCTGAAGATTTCCTAGTTGTTTTGTGTTCTTGTACAGCCTTGAGGGCTGGTGACCTCATGTTTCTGGAATTGCAAGAATGTTAATTTGGGTATTCCATTGCCACAGCATGTCACAGCCCCATAAATTCACTGTGACATTAGCTACATATGGCTTTAGACTTTCTCTCGGCCTTTCTGATCCTATGCATTCAATCTCTCTCATGCTTTGTTTCACTTGAGATAGGGTTCCAATTTTTAGAAATTGAACATCTGCCTCTTGAAGAAGTCAATCCAGATGCTAAGATTATGGAGTAATGATATGAAAATGATAGTCACATCTGTGCCTGTGTCCAGCCATCCTTCAATTATAATCTTATTTATTTGTATTATTAGTTATGGTCTTTAATCATTTAAAAAGTCTGCCAAAATATACATTTCCTATTTTCTATTGAAATTTTTATGTTATTCACCATGTTTATTGGGTATTGCAGATAAGCATGGAATTTTACAGAAGGCTCTAGGTTTTTTATTTTTCCTGAAGAGACATATCCTCTGCAGCCACTGGAAATGACTGGACTATATTTGACCTGGGGGCCTGTGAGAGTTTTCAATAGTAACAGGTTGCCTTGTCTGTTCTTTGTTGATCTACATTCAGTGGTCCGATGTGGACTTTGTCACATCTTCTACATAATCCAGAAGACTGAGACCTTCTATTTTTGTCATTCCTAGGGCGAGGGCATTATTTCTAGGAATGCTTTGCTTTGTATACAATCCTTCTCAGATGTCCTATTCTACCACGATTAAAACATTTGGCATTTTGATGTCTCTTTATA
Organism: Microtus ochrogaster; assembly: GCF_000317375.1. Lineage (NCBI taxonomy): Eukaryota > Metazoa > Chordata > Mammalia > Rodentia > Cricetidae > Microtus > Microtus ochrogaster. Next base: position 125,298 of record NW_004949265.1, on the reverse strand, counting down.
CCTTTGGAAACTGTTTCTCCTACTCAAGCCTCAGTATTATAGTCAAATGCCTCTACATTCATTTATGCAGGGTCCACTTATCCATTGGTGCTGATCTAATCTTTAAAGGCCCAACTCTC
>NW_004949265.1:103995-105072 GCF_000317375.1 Microtus ochrogaster | reverse complement strand
AAATTTGTTCTAAAATTAGATTTTTTAATTCCAGTATCACTTTCTTGATTTTCAAAACTAATTTTTCTTTTTATGCAAGCATTTTTGTTCACTGTCATTTGGTCCAGGTCATGATAACCCCACACCAAATGAATGACATGAATGAACATTTTTATTCTCCATAGCTGACTTCATTCTTTGTTTTCTACCAAAAACAAGCAAATAGCAATTTAACCCCCTAGAAAGATTCTGGCTTCATTTGAAAATTTCTTTTCATGATAAATATTTGTTAATTAAATATTGTTTTAGGCCTATCTTCTTCAGTGACTCATTTTTCCTTTTTCCCAAGATAGCCACTGGGTCATGGAAAGGATCACCTCTGGTTTGATGTCTCCACTCTCTGGTCTCATGGCATTAACAAGATTCCCACATCTTGGTGTCACAAAGATTTCATTCTGATATCAGGACAGCTGGTTGCCACTACTTTGGGGCATATTGGATAAAGTAACTTCATAAACTGTTTAGTGTGTCTGTTGATATTTCCTTTACATGTTGCTGTCCCCTTTTCAGAGAGGCAGATGATATTTTCACAGGAATAACTTATGTTCAGCTTCTACTTTACCAGACTATTCTCATCAACTTCCTCATGGTGTATTGCATATAATAGCAAAACTATATTCTTGGAGCTTTAAATGTTATTCTTTTGTTTTTGAGTCAGTCTCATATTTCCTAAACTGGATTCAAATTTGAGAGGTAATCAAGGACATCATTGAAGTTTTGATCTTTCTACTTTCACCTCAAAAGTTCGGGGATTATGTAAGTGTGCATATATAATACTGTGTAACAACCTCAGGGTCTCATGTGTACTAGGCAGGCAAGCATCCTAACAGCTGAGCTGTATCTGCAGCCCCCCCTTTAGTAGGTGTCTTTCATTAATTTATTCCTTCATGTCATGTTCATTTTTTCCTGACTGTAAACCTAATAAATGTTTGCAATTAAAAAACTGGAAGGATGGATATGGGAGCAGGGAAGTATATATCTTAATTAAGGGAGCCATTTTAGGGTTGGCAAGAGCCTTGACTCTAGAGGGGTTTCCAG
>NW_004949265.1:86908-103345 GCF_000317375.1 Microtus ochrogaster | reverse complement strand
AAACAAATTATTAAGAGAAAACAGAATATGTTGTCTAGAAATTATAAATAAAATATTTTACGTAAGATGGTGTTTTAAAAACATTTTCTTCTGATTATTTTTCCATGCATTCTTTTTAGGTTACCTGTTCAGTTACTGTTTACAGGTAGTCTACTTACTTTAAGTGAAATTACCATAAAGCTCTGCTTCATATATTCTATTTTTACTTGATGTTTTAGAGAGGCTATTTCTGTCATAAACATTTCCTGTGTTGCTTTTAGTAACTCAGTATGTTCTATTATTTTGAGGCGCTATAACATATCTCATTTCTTTCTCTCTGACACTTTAGCTTATTTCCAATTTTATTTTTCTTCAACTCTTCAATATTCAACATTTGCCTGCTTTGATAAAATCTTTTATTGTTTTATTTAATTAAAGTTTTTTATGTGACATTTCTGTGACTTAAGTTAAAATTTAAAAATTTCATTTCCTTCAATAACTAATATCCAGCTTTTCTTATTCAGTCAGATCTGGGATAATCAGAATAAAAATATTAATGATTTAAATCCTGGATACCTTTCTTCTGTAGCTTTTTCTTTCCCAAGAATAAATTAAAACAAATCAAAAAACAAAACAAAACACCCGAATTAACTTGCCTTTAAAAACCAAGGTTCTTTAGTTTCCTTGCTCAGATCCTGCCAAACCCATTCCTCTCTACTTGTTGTCTCCTATAGGACCAGAATAAATCCCATAATCCTTGTGATTTAATTTCATAAAGTTCTTCTTTTGATCCTTTAATGGATAAATTCCATACTGCACCACTTACTGACTGTTCTTAGCACTAGTCAATGTATCAAATACCTGTGCATGTAGACACAAGATGTAAATACAGTTTATGTTTTAACCATTTTTTTCTGTCACAAGTATTTCTGTTAAGCTAACTTTATTTTTAGTAAAATAGTTGATTATTGGTTTATGTAAGACCATAATAAGGTCAATTGAATATCAAAGTGTGGAGAGAAATGGCAGAAAGCATATGGAGAAAGGTAACACTAATCCATTGATTGTGGGAGTATACACTCATGCAGCAACTATGGTAATAAGGGGAAGGTTACTCAGCAGGCTGAAAATTGATCTCTCACAAAGTCCAGCTATACAGCTATTGGGAGTATACCAAAAGGATTCTATAACCCATTGCAGAGACACTTGCTCGCCCATGTTTGTTACTGCTCTATTCACAACAGCCGGAAACTTAGAACAGCCTAGATGCCCATCAGTTTGTGGGTGGATAATGACTATTTGATAAGTTACACAGTATGATATTACTCAGAAGTTAAAAAGAATAATGGCATTATGGAATTTACAGGTAAGTGGATAGAGCTAGAATTATTCTGAGTGAGGTAACCCAGACCTTGATATAGATATGAATAATTTGCATTGATATAAATCTTGATTTATTGATACAAGATTAAGGTCAATTTTGTTATATCTATATTTCTGCTCTTGCTTAAGGTATTATGATTGTGTAGCTCATTTAAAAATGTAATGTATAATTAAGAAACATAGATTAATAGATAATCATCTATAATAGTCAAGTTTGTAGTCATGTTAGTTAGATTTTCTAGATGTGTATAGATATATTTCAGATAGGTATTCTTCATATCTTTCAAAGACTACAGAGTATGGCATTTAAAATATTTTAATAACTTAGGGCTTTTCATGATAATGAGACATATCTGCTTCTGGCAGCACCAGCTACTTCAAGAGAAAGACGGGCATCGAAGAGGCTCCTTATGGAGTTTGGTAGCCATTTGGGTAAGAAACTGCTCTTGCCTGGACTATTGCACAAACTGTATATGAAGAACCCATAGAGAGATGACTGCTGAACTTGCCAAAAGGTGTGATGATCCTTTGGGGTTCCTGCTTCATGAAAGAGTCTGCAAGACATTTTGCAGGATACAAAAAAAAGTGACTGAACTGTCTTTGTAATTTCTTTCTTCATGGAAATGTCTGCTGGATGTTATGGGCCTGTAGGCTGAAGATGGAAGCCCCAAAGGTACAAAAGAACTTTGGGTTATTGTACAGGCAGTGATATGTCTCTGTCATTTCTAGAGTTTTGGAAGGTGCTTACTTCTCATTTACTTAGGTAATATTATATCCTTCTGGAGTCTTTGATGAAGATGAAGAATTTATAGTTATAGTTTTCCTTAGTTATGATAAAAGATAAAGTAGATATAAATATTGCAACTGCAATTCTTTAACATAGTAAAATTACATATAGCAAAGCAGTTATCAAGCAAGAATTGCAGTTGCAATATTTATATCTACTTTATCTTTCCTTTTTAAACAGAAAGGGGGAAATAGTGTATGAGGTCCTTTTGTATGTGTGTTGCTTTCATTGGTTAATTAATAAAGAAACTGCTTGGCCTATTAGGGCAGAACTTATGTAGGTGGAATAGACAGAACTGAATGCTGGGAAGAAGGGCAGACAGAGAGCCAGCATGGAGCTGCCAGGTCAGACTTGTTGAATCTTTTCTTGTAAGCCACAACCTTGTGGTGGCATACAGATTATTAGAAATGGGTTGAATCAAGATGTAAGAATTATCCAATAAGAGGCTAGAACTAATGGGCCAGACAGTATTTAAATGAATCCAGTTTCTGTGTGATTATTTTGGGTGTAAGCTAGCTGGGCGACTGGGACAAAGGGCCCCGCTCTCCTTGTAACAAGACCTCTTAACAAAGACAAACATTGCAAGATTTTTCTTACATGTAGATGTTATCTGTTAAACTTTAGATCTGTGTTTCATTCAGAATATCCACAGAGACTAGGAAGCTGGTAAGGAATCAAGGAGAAAGAGAAGATCTTCTAAGGATGCTGTGGTGATTTGAATGAAAATGCCCCATAGGCTCACAGGGAGTTAGTATGGACTTGTTGGAATAGGTCTGGCTGTATTGGAAGAAATGTGTCAATGGGTGTGGGCTTTGAGTTTTAAAATGTTTAAGACAGACCCAGTGTCTCATTCTTTTCCTGTTATCCACTGATCCAGATGTAGACTTCTCAGCTACTTCTCCAGGACCATGTCTACCTGTACGTTGCCATGATTCCTACCATGATAATGTTGGATTAAACCTTTGAGTTATAAGCAAATACCAATTAAGAGCTATTGTGGTAATGGTGACTCTTCACAGCAATAGAAACCCTAATTTAGACAGAAGTGAACATAGTACAGTGCTATAATGGGATAAAGGAGGAGTTAGAATAAGAGGATTAGATGGAGAAGGGGATGGGAAGTTGGGGTAGAAGAGGGACTATAGGGAGGGTTAACTAACACTATAGGCCTTTTAAGATGCCATAAATTTTGATATAATCTACTATTTCAAACTTCCTCAAATTTGTACATACAAAAAGGAATTTATATTTAGTTACCAAGTAACAGGGGAGACAATGTATCAATCAGACAAACATGCCACTAAATAAACCCCAGTAGCATGAAAAGTTACAGCTGTCTTGAGTTTTGACCAATGGGTCCTACTTACAAGATATTGATAATGCTATTGGTTGCCATTTACAACCTGACAGTAGGACCCTATTGCTGAGGACAACATATACTTATGTCAACCAGCGTGGAGAAATTGAACCGTTCTCAACAAGAAACTTCACCCCTTCTGATCACAGTACTAGAAGGTACAAATGCATTAACTGAGAATTAAAGTAATCATTACTTTCACCCAACTACAAAGCCCGTGTCTTACAATGACAATCTGTCTACAAGATAAATACTTGATGCAATAGTGGCACAAATGTTCTGGAAGTAAACAACCACCTTCTGATTGGAGTTCAGACATGAGATAAAATCCATACCTGATAGTGTTAAAGAGGACAAGGACCAAAGACTAGATAGGCTATGGACCCAGAGGAAAACTTACTACAATTATTCTTTTAAATGAGCATATAATAAGCATATCGACATATTGTTAAGTCCATGCATTAATACATTGCACAACCCATATCAGAGAAATTTCTTGTAGTAGATGGTATTTAAGACAGAGGCTCAAAACTGGACAGTGTAAAGAGAGTGAGTGGGTTTGGAAAAATCAGCCCAGAATGGGGTGTATTTTTCACACTTCTACCTTCAAAGCTCAGGGATTTATGTAGAATAGGGGTGTAAAGATTGTAAGAGTCAAAAGGTGGCATATAACTCCAAGAAAACAGACACAACAGGGCTCATGCACATAAGCACTTACAGAGACTGTGACAACATGCACAAGACTTGTACAAGTTAAAAACAGGTCAAAAACCCAGGATGGAGAAGGGGAAGTGAGCACACAGTCCCACCCATAACCAAGAAGTTACTAGCAACTTGTAGTATTTAAGAAGTGAAAAATTAGTTCTCTGCAGTGGAGTGACACTAGATATATCAACCATACTCCAGGGAGAGCCTTATACTCTGGAGCAGTTGGCCAATATAAAATAGACAGCCAGGCGGTGGTGGCGCACGCCTTTAATCCCAGCACTCGGGAGGCAGAGGCAGGTGGATCTCTGTGAGTTCGAGACCAGCCTGGTCTACAGAGCTAGTTCCAGGACAGGCTCCAAAGCCACAGAGAAACCCTGTCTCGAAAAACCAAAAAAAGAAAAAAAAATAGACAAGCAAATTTTATGGTGTGCATACACATGTGTGTGTGTGTGTTTGTGCGTGTGTGCACGCGTTTGTGTGTACAGTGATCTCTTTTGGTTTGCCTTGGTTTAAGAGAGAGAAAGAGAATGAAGGTGGATGGGGAGGGAGATGAGGGAGGATCTTTGTGGAAATGCAAATGGGAGAGAATGTGACGAAAATATTTTGTATGAAATATTGTCAAAATGGAAATAAGAAATAAAGACCAGAGTTCTGTTGTGTAAAAAATGAAAAAAATGATAAAAGATTTGTATTCTGTTGTTTGCATGAAAAGGAACAATAAGACAATAAGTATGAATGATTCTGCAGATTTAAAGGATAAAATTAATTGTGGAGCTTCAGGAAAAGTTGAAGTTCTTCAACCTCAATACCAAAATGCAATTTTATCAAGTAGGATGGAGGCATGACTTGCGTTTTCATTTTTAAGAAATAAGTCCAGTTATTGGACTAATAGCTGGAGATTAAGACCTAGCACTGCAGTGTTCACTCTTTCCTTTGTTTAAAGAGAGGTATAGTTTATTTTAGTCTTCTCAGAACCAGCATTAACATAACACAGTAGCCTACTGATTCACAGATGAGTCAGCTTCTCTTAAAATTAAGAAAGAATTCAATGAAAAAGCTAGTGTTTATGTTATCTTCCCAATCTCTCATTCCATTTGAAACCTCTTTTTAGGAAAGTCACCCCACAGCATGATTCATCTATTGCTCATCTTGCAAAGAAAACATGTTAATCTTTTGTCTTTTGCTTCCAAAGAGGAATCTGGTTGACTTAGTTAGAAAACAAGAACAGATAGGCACCCACCCACAGGAATACTTCTGAATAAAGGATTCCAATTTCATTTCTTTTCTTTTGTGTCTTTCTTTGTTTTATTTGGAAAGAAACATTTTTTCCCTTCTACCTACTCTGTACCATTTTTATCTGCTACAGTAGTGGACCAGTTTTCCTGATTTTATTTTTATAATTTAGAATTTCATCAAAGCTATTTAAAAAGCTTCCTCGAAAGCAAGTTCACTTTGGTTTAGAGTATGCTATGTATTTTTGTATTTTTCCATGAATTTCTAATTTTTTTTTTCGAGACAGGGTTTCTCTGTGGTTTTGGAGCCTGTCCTGGAACTAGCTCTTGTAGACTAGGCTGGTCTCGAACTCACAGAGATCCGCCTGCCTCTGCCTCCCGAGTGCTGGGATTAAAGGCGTGCGCCACCACTACCCGGCTCTAATTTTATGATTATAATGGCACCATTGTATATGTAGTACTTTGTTTTAATCAACTCACATGGACTCGTTTCACCCCTACTAAGGTATTATGAAGCCAACATTGCTGGAATCCTTCAAATTATTGTCATCTCTAGAAGGTAAAACAAACAAACATTGGGAAATTTAATATGACTCAGACTAGTATACTTACTAAGTTAAGAGAATGGGTCTCAAACTGCTTGACTAAATTTATTTAAGGTTACACAAATATCCAAGATAGAACTGGTTACAGTGTCTTTTGTTCTCTAAAATGCAGTTGTTTCTCTTTCTAAGAATATTAACAAATACGTAAAAAGCTGTCTTATTTCATGAACTATGCATGCACAGTTCTGCTTCCTAGAACATTCTTGTTGTAATTAGGTTGTTTAAAAATTGCCTGTTTCTCTGCTACTATACTGGGAGCATAGACATGCATGATTGTAGCTCTTGGGGTAAGAAATTTTCATCCTTGTTGCTTATAGAATTTAACCCTACAGTATAAAGAACTTATATAATTAATTACTTTGTTCATTGTACTGAAGAATCAAATATTTATGAAGAAATCTTATTTACATTATACTTGTTATGTCTTGTGGGTATGGAGAACAATCAGAGAAGGGGTGCCCAATATATATGAAGGTACTAATCTTATTTACATCATACTTGTTAGGCTTAGTGTGTATAAAAAACAAGCAGAACAAAGGTGCCCAAGTCCTAAATCATTGAAGTTTATTCTCATAAGATCACAAATTAGGCGAGCATTACTACTGCCTGGGGAGAGAACTTTTGCCAGAGTGAAGTTTCCAAAATCATAACTGTCTAAGGAATTTACTGTTTCTGTGACTCAGTGCCTCTCATTGCCCTTTAAGAGAGGGCCCTTATGAGAAATATGGCTCTCACTTTGCTCAGCACTCAAGATCTCCATGTAATCTTCTTTGGCCAATAGATTGGGACAAGAATGACAGTGTACAAGCTACAAGACTGAGGTCCATGAACGTTGCACATTTATACTTATACTCACCTAAATGACAGCCAGATAAGTTATTTTCAATGGCATGAAGTTCTGCGAGGAGATTTTGTATGATCTGGAAATATAATTTTTGTTGCCACAAGTTTTGAGAATCTTCTGGTATACTCATGAAGAGGTCAAGAGTGCTGTTTTTAATAACTGTGTGGGAGTAGAATGAAATGGTAAATGAAAAATCATTCACTCTCAAGTACTGATGAAATGAAAAATGTGATTCTAATAGGAAACATGAGCTTATTTAAATACTTAGGTCTCTAGGAAAGGGCAAGAACAGAAAACACATGAAAACTAACTCCTAGAAATATGGATAACCAATCTGTGGCATCTGAGATTTAATATTAAGCATTAGTTTAATAACTGAGTCTGAAGGCACAATATTTGTTACACAGAAATATGAAACAGATACAGCTTTATAGCAAAGGGAAGTTGAATGTCGATGAGCAGAATTATGCCAAGCAATTACTCATTTTCCACCAGGGGAAGACTTTGAATTTTTCTCAGTGAAAATGAGAGGTTTTAAGGTTTTTGTAGAAAATTTATTTTACAAATGAAGGGATAGTTTCCTGCGAGCTCCATGGAACCCTGCTACGTAGCTTGCTCCAATGCTGAGGAGACCCAAGAGACAGCCACAGCAAGGATTGGACCAAGATGCCAAGACACTGCTGGCCTCATTTGAAAGAAGAGATGGGTAGGTGCCAATGCAAGAATTCCTCCAACATCTTAAAAAGCAACATGGTAAGACAAGAACCCAACAGACATACAACAGGAAGACTTGATCATCCTAACCCAGAAGAAGTAGAAGAAAATGAATCTAAACATAACTTTATGATATGATGGAGACTTTTAAAGAGGAAGTGAAAAACTCCCTTAAAGAAATGGAAGAGAAAACAAACAAAAAGCTGGAAGAAATTAATAAACCCCTAGAAGAAACCCAAGAAAAACAATCAAACAGGTGAAGGAAACAGTTCAAGATTTGAAGACTGAAATAGAGGTAATAAAAGAAAACCACAAACCGAGGGAATTCTGGAAATAAAAAATCTGGGCAAATGAATAGACTCTATAGAGACAAGTATAACCAACAGAATACAAGAGACAAAAGAAAGAATCTCAGGTACTGAACATGCTAGAGAGGAAATAGATTCATTGGTCAAAGAAAACATTAAATCCAACAAGTTCTTAACACAAAACATTCAGTAAATCTGGGACACCATGAAAAGACCAAATCTAAGAATAATAGGGATAAAAGAAGGAGAAGAACTCAAGCTCAAAGGCACAGAAAATATACTCAATGAAATTATAGAAGAATACTTTCCCAACCTAAATAATTATATCCCTATGAAGGTACAGAGGCTTACAGAACACCAAATAGACTGGATAAAAAAAAAAAAAAAACCTTGCCATATAATAAGCAAAACACAAAACATACAGAATAAAAAAAAGAACATACAGAGAGCGCTGCAAAGGAAAAAGGTCAAGTAATATATAAAGGTAAACCTATCAGAATTACACCTGACTTCTCAGTGGAAACCATGAAAGCCAGAAGATCCTGGATTGATGTGCTGCAGATACTAAGAGATCATGGATGCAAGCCCGGACTACTATATCCAGCAAAGCTTTCATTCAGCATTGAGTTAGAAAACAAGAAATTCAATGACAAAAGAGATTTAAACAATACATATGCACAAACCAAGTCTTACAGAAAGTACTAGAAGGAAAACCTCAACTCAAGGAATCTAACTACACCCACAGTAAAACAGATATCTGATACCCCCCACCAGCATAACCCAAAGAAGGGAAATACACAAACACTACTACTGAAAAATAACCAGAGTTAACAACCACTGGTTGTTAATGTCCCTTAACATCAATGAATTTATTCACATATAAAAAGACACAGGCTAAGATAATGGATACGAAAACAGGATCCAGCATTCTGCTGTTTACAATAAACATACCTCAACCTCAATGAACAGACACTACCTCAGAGTAAAGGGTTGGGAAAAGGTTTTCCAATCAAATGGATCTAAGAAACAAGTGGGTGTGGCTATCCTAATATCTAACAAAATTGATTTCAAACTAAAATCAATCAGAAGGGATGGAGAAGGACACTTTATACTCATAACAGGAACAATTCATCAAGATGATGTCTGAATCCCCTAATACAAGAGCACCCACATATGTAAAAGAAACATAACTAAAATTTAAATTGCATAACAAATGACACACACTAATAAGAGATTTCAACTCATCTCTCGCCAATGGACAGGTTAACCATTCTGAAACTTAACAGAGAAATAAGAGAACTAACAGATGTAATGAATCAAATGGATGTAACAAACATCTATAGAACATTCCACCCAAACCAAAAAAATAATATACTCTGACAGCTGTCTTTCTCAGGCTTCCAATACAGTGTTCCAAGGCTAGACCTCTGAAAGACATCTGTTAAATCTATGGATTTTGGTCTTGAATCTCAACTGTATTTTTGGCCAACCCAAAATGAGCATGTTTGAGGTAAGAGCAATCTCCTCTCTAGGTTAAGTCCTTTCAGCTGAGAAAGACAGAGTCAGCATCTGGGACCATAACAGCCACACCACTTATTATTAAAAAAAATCTTGTTGTCAGAAAAGGATTTCAGATACATAATAAAACAGACTCAGACTTAAAAAAAACCTCTAAATGAGGTACAGTGTGTTTCAAAATTGTACATAGGCTTGGGAGAGATTGAAAAAAGAGTATAGACAGTTATAAAAAGAAACAAATAGTTTGAAAAATAAAACTTTAAAGACACAGTAAAAGTAATATAAAAAGCTACATAAAATAAAAAATACACCAAAGAGTCTGGATTTTGTATATTATTGTGTTTTCTTTGAATTTTTTGACTGGGAATGAACTAACTACAGAGAGACTCTTCATTGTATGGACTGTCAAGTTAAACCAACACATATATATTAAAGGTATTTTTACTTCAAAATTTAAGTCTAAGGATGTGTTACTTTGGAAAAGAGATTCTGCTTTTGTTTCTGCAGAGGATGGAAAGTTGTTCCTTCCTTACAGGCTAACATGGTTTGATCAAAAAAGACCTCCTGAAGCAAGGGTCTTGGTGGTCCAACATCCAGGACAATTCAGGACTACTGACTGAGATGGACCAACCACATAGGATACCCCATGAAAGACCTGATTAACAGTGCTGCCAATCAGCAAGAAAGTCTTGAAAACTACACCCAAATTTCCAAATATTTTTTATAAATGTTTGTTTTCATTTAAAGGTTGATTATAAAAGTTTAATAGTCACAGTCAAAGTCTTTCTGAAAAAGGGGGAGTATGATACAGAAACGAATACTTTATTTTGGTATGGACTTTGGTTTATGGATACAAATTTAAGGTCAATTTTGTTATGTGTATATTTCTACTTTTGTTTAAATTATTATGTTTATATAGCTCATTTTAAAATGTAATGATAATTAAAATATAAATTGTAGTTACTCATTTATAATAGTCAAACTTATAGTCATGTTAGTTAGGTTTTATAGATATCCAGAGATGTATTTCAGTTAGATAGATAATCTTCAACATTTCAAAGACCTACTGAAGATGGCAATTAAAGGTTTTAAAAATTTAGACTTTTCTCGACAGTGAGACATGTCTGTTTCTGGCAGCATCAATTACTTCAGAGAGGTTGATGGCATTTGAAGAAACTTGTTATGGAATTTGCCTTCCATGTGACAAGGCTTGCAATTTGGGCAAGAAACTGCTCTTGCCTGGAATGCTTGATCATGTGCTATAAAAACTATACATGCAGAACCCACCGAGAAATGACATCTGAACTTGGCAGAAGGTGAGACAGTTCTTCAGGGTTCCTGCTTCATGAAAGAAACTGCCAGACATTCTTCAGGACAGAGAAGAAAGTGACTGACAAATAGCCAATATAGGCAAAACAGTCTCTAAAATTTCCTGCTTCATGGAAAAGTCTGCCAGATATTGTATGCCTATAGGATGAAGATACAGGTCCCAATGTTACAGAAGATTCGTGTGACTGTCCAGGCAGTGAGGTGCTTCTGTCAATTCTAGAGTTTTCAAAGTTGCTTGCAATGTACATCCTGTTTACATAGGTAATATATATTTCTGGGATCTTTGATGGAATTGAAGGTAGTTATAGTTTTCCATGGTATGATAAAAGACAAATAAAATATGAAACTTTAAACTAACAAAGAAATATTGTAACTGTAATTCTTACTTGATACCTATTTGTTATATATAATTTTATATGTTAAAGTTAAAACCTTTCTTTTTATTTACACAGAAAAGGAGAGATGATGTGGGATTTCCTTCTGCATGCTGTGAATGTTTTATTACCATTGGTTAATAAAGAAGCTACTTTGGCCTATGGCAGGGCAGAATATAGTTAGACAGGAAAACTAAACTGAATACAGGGAAAAAGAAGGCAGAGCCATGGAGGCACCATGTCATGGCTGAAGGAGAAAGATGCCAGAACTTTACTGGTAAACTACAGCCACATGGCAATACATAGACTAATAGAAATGGGTTAATTAGATGTAAGAGCTAGCTAGAAATGTGCCTGAGCCATTGGGCGAACAGTCTTGTAATTAATATAGTTTCTGTGTGATTATTTGGGAATGGGCAGCCAGGAAAGGATAGTGCTGTCTCTTATTATAACAACCCATGTACATAAATCTGATAAAGCTGTGTTTCCATCCTGGGATATGCTGTTCATGAAGATTTCAGCTTGTACGTGCTCTTGTAGGGTTGTTGTGCTGTTATGGAAGAAGCTTAGCTTTCTGGGGGAATAAACAGGTAAAGGGAACTCTTTCTCATCCTGCAAAACTTAGCTCGGTATTATTGTTCCTAGAATGGAACAGGTCCTACTACTGTCTCTCTAGGGTGTTTTTCTTCTCCACAAAGCTGTATACTTGTCTTCTTCCAATGTAATTATCTGCCAATATGTGCTTTTCTTCAGTAGACAGTAAAACCATTGACAACCAAACAACTTCTTTTTCTCTCTTTTTCATAGCACACTTTTACTGTATTGTGCACTGTGCTTGTGGAATGTTCAGAGTGTGTTATGGCAGCAAATATTAACTTAAGGTATGAGTTTCATGGAGATAGTACTGCTTACAGACAAAGCTGAACTGAGGACTTTGTCTTTGGGTATGTCTTTAATTTTAGTTTTATTTTTTAATGTATCTGAATATGTTCCTTTTTTTGTGTGTCTGAAGAATCCAGAAGAGGATGTCATTCCACTTGGAACTGGAGTTATGCATGGCTGTAAGGCATCTTGTGGGTGCTGGGCATTGAAATGGATCCTTTGCAAGAACATCCAGTGTTGTTAACCACTGACCCATCTCTCCAGCCTTCTCTCCAGTATGTCTTTAATACTGTATTCATAAAACACTCTGATCAGCTTTCCCCCACGTATTGTGTGGTATGCCCATTTATTTTATGCCTTCTTGTTAAAAGGGACTGTAGATTCATGGGACGTGAAGTTCCCAATCTTCTCCAGAGAATATTCACTACCAGCTAGAACCTGGCCCTGTGTAAGTACATGTATCCTCCAACATTTGGCTTTGCAACGTGAGGCCAGAGACCCTGTCATATTCAGGACACACTGTGCATATGGCCTTACGCAATATGCGATATCAGAGGCTGCGGGGAAGTCAGCTACCAACTAGAAAATTTCCAGAACCAATTTCAAGGGAAGTGTCTCAATACCTTGCAGAAGGAGATACTGTTTACCTAGGAACATAATTACTTTTATGGATAGAAGATACCTTAAGGGCTCCTTCTGTGTTCTTTCTTTGTCTGAAAGTTTGAAAATCATAACTTCTGAAGTTTAATATTTTTTTTCTTCCCTAAATTCTCAAAGATAGATTTTGTGAACATTCTTTAAGTATTTCATTGCATTATCTTGGCACAAAAAATATGCTTCTGAATAAAATTTTTCTTTTTAAATTAAAACAGCTTGTTAGAGAGTAGTATGAGTGACCCTAATACCTGCTTCCTTCCTAAATTCTACTTAAGAGCTCAGGACAGGAAGTCATAGGAAGTGAACATGTGATTTTCTACAATGAATAAGCTGTGGAAAATTAACATACCCAAAGTCCATTAAGAGGCTAATAATCCCGGTTACTGACAGTGGGTACAAGAGAAAATCAGCAAGTCCCATCTTGCTATAAAGAACCATTTGTCACGAGTCACACTCCAGCACTTCAATGTACAATGAACATTTTCCCATGATATCCCAAGGCACCTTGCTTCTCCCATGCTCCTTCAGGCCAAGTTACAGATTTAGGTGTATAGCTGTGACAAATACTGACCAGTGAGGAAAGGAAAGGCTGATAGATTTTTGTGGGCATCGTGTTTGCTGTATTAAAGAAACAGAAACAAGCTGTTTCCTTGGCTAGGAGAACATTGTAATTTCTGGAAGAAATCCTTAGAGAAGTGAACTTGTGAGTGAAGTTCCCGTGGCCAACAAATCATATAGTGGGGGCATGATGGGAGGAGGGGATGCTGTGAGTATCCAAACTCGTGCTACACTGTCTGGACTTAGGGATATGTCGTATGTTTCCATAGTTAAGTCAGATTGTATTAGCACTTTATGTTACTTGATGTTGATCCATTTTTTAAGTCTTATGCAGTGTAAGCTGCTAACTTGAGTATTAAGCATAGTTTGTAAAGAAAAATTGTTGTTTACTGTATTGTAGCCTAGGGATTCAAGGTCCTGGGGGTATGGTTGATTCTGGAGAAGGCCCTTCTTTCCCAGGTGGTGGAGAGTCAGTTTTTCAATGCATGCCCTCAGAATGCAGAAAAGGGAGTGTCCTTCATGTGAGCCCCAGTCTTATTCTTGAATGTGTTACAGCATGAGCTAATTAGCCATTTAATGCTCCATTTTTTCAGAGCCATCAAATTGGGAGTTAGGACACTATTCCGAGTTCAACATGAACTGATTTAAGTGGAACACGAAATTTAGTTCACTGCAGTAAGTGATTCAGAAGACGGTGAATTAATGAAGTTGCTCTAAATTTTATATCTACTGAATACAGAGAATAGTGCTTGGAAAGGGAAAATATCTACTTCTGAAAACCCTGCTACTGCAGGTCCAAGAAGTGAGTGACCACAGAGAGTAACTGCAAACATTCATTCAAACTTTTGTTGATTCTACATCGGAAATTATACCAATTCTTATTCAGTGGCTACTGTGACTCAACCATAGAGCAATTCTGGGGTGTTAGGATGATTTGATACTCCTTGGAACTCTTGCTAAATTCCTAAATGTAAAGCAATAAGATTAAGCTGAAGGTGGTTTATTATCATGCGTGGGATGATGTAAATGAATGTGGCGTTACAAGAAATTTGACATATGAGTTTCTGAGTGCCCAGTAGCGAAACAATAATTCACAGTCATACACATGATGAATCAAAGTGTTTCTGACAGCGTTTGCCTGTATTGTATCTAGCAACTTCCCTTCAAAGCAAACATGCATACTGTACCACACTTATCATCATGCCATGAAGTGCCAACAAAGGCTGGTAGAAACACATCAACTCAGATTTCTAATGTTATGAATTTTAGTGTTTCTACTGTGCTTACAAAGGTTTTTGCTCTTACAGAACAATGATAATTTAATTACAAAAAAGAATATTTTGTACTCAATATTTTCCTATTAAACCTAGACTGTAAGTATCAAATTAATATATATATATATATTTATATCTAATAAATTGTGTTAAATTAGAATTTTTTATTTAAAAATTGTTGCTTGAAGGCCGGGTGGTGATGGCACACACCTTTAATCCCAACACTTGGGATGCAGAGGCAGGCAAACCTCTGTGAGTTCATGGCCAGCCTGATCTACAAGAGCTAGCTCCAGGACAAGCTCCATAGCTACAGAGAAACCCTGACTAAAGAAAAAACAAAAACAAAGCAAAACAAAAATAAATAAATAACTAAAATTGCTGTTTGAGTTGCTGGTTTGAGTTTTATTAAAAATGTTTTAAAATGAATATGGCTCGGAATTAGGACAGAGCTTCCAAGAAGTTTTGAAGTAATCCCAAACACACTGTTGCCATTTTGTACAATGTATTTATACAAGCAATGTTTCTCTTATTGATGATTATAAAATATAAATATCAGTTAACTCTGGAAATACTGAAGTGTCAAATACCAAGCAATATTTAATTATTTACATAAAAATAAACAAGTGTATCCATCTCAAAACTATGTAAATTTACTTTCATCTTTAATAAGTGATCAAATTATGTGTATACAAAATCATCTTAAAATGAATTTCTTTGTGATTTATTATCCATATATGTTTGACTTATGCCTTTATTTCATATACTTATTGGCATATATTATCTGAAAAGGTTTTGATGGGGGAAAAATTTAAAAAGCCTTAATGGACTACAAAAATGTCTGAGCAGTTAGCAATGTTCACTGCTGCTGTAGAAAAGATAGGCTCAGCTCCCAGGAGCCACATGGCAGCTCACAGCTGCCTGTAACTCTGGTTTTAAGGAATATGACACATCCTTCTGACCTCTATGGGCACCTGGATGCATGCAGTTGACACAAACTCATGCACACGCTCATGCGTGTGCACACAAACATACACACATGAACAAATAATCTTTAAAAATTCCCTGGTCTAAACTATTTATATATAAAAATGACTTTTAAAAATTTATTTATTTGTTTCATTTTGTTTTTGAGACAGAGTTTCTCTGTTGCTTTAAAGCCTGTGCACTTAAGGTAATTGATTTAAGGCATAAATGATTAATGACCATGAGGGAAGAGAAAGTAAAAAGTGTATCACTAGGAATATTTATTTTATTTCATTTGTTGTTTTAATTTAATTTTCATTTCTACCACAGTTATCCCTCCCACACCTCCTCCTGCCCCAACAGATAAGGGTTTTATGGGGAGTCAACTAAGTCTAGCACATTAAGTTGGGTCAGGACCAAACCCCTCTTCAAGACATTTAGGCTGACCATGGCATCCTACCATAAGGGATGGGCTCCAACAAGTTAGCTCATACACCAGGGATAGATCCTGGTTCTACTGCCGGGGAACTTATAAACACTGCCAGTAGGTAGCAGGATACAAGATTAACTCAAATCAGTAGCCCTCATTTACACAGATAATGAATGGGCTGAGAAAGAAATCAGAGAAACATCACCCCATTACCCTTTACAATAGCCACAAATAGGATAAAATATCTGGGAGTAACCCTAATCAAACTTTAAATCTGTGTAGAAAGAAATTAAAGAAGACACCAGAAAATGGAAAGATATCCCAAGCTCTTGGGTAGGTGGAATTAACTTAGCAAAAATGACAATCTTACCAAAAGTAATCTACAGATTCAATGCAATGCATATCAAAATCCCAGCAAAATTCTTCACAGACATTGAAAAATAGTACTCAACTTCATATGGAAAAGCAAAATACTCAGGACAGCCAAAACAATCATGTACAATAAAAGAACTTCTGGAGGCATCACAATCCCTGA
>NW_004949265.1:84627-86106 GCF_000317375.1 Microtus ochrogaster | reverse complement strand
TGAGGAACAGAAGGAGGGAGAAGATGAGCAAGGAAGTCAGGACCAAGAGGGGTGCATCCACCCACGGAGACAGTGGGGCTGATCTATTGGGAGCTCACCAAGGCCAGCTGGATTGTGACTGAACACAGATTTTTGACAAATTAGCAAAAATATAAAATGGAAAAAAGAAAGCATATTTAACAAACAGTGCAGGCATAATTGGATAACAACATGTAGAAGACTGAAAATAGATACATATCTATCACCATTCACAAAACTCAAGTCCAAATGGATCAAAGACCTCAACACACAGCTAATCACATTGAACCTCACAGAAGAGAAAGTGAGAAGTACACGTGAATGCTTTGGTACAGGAAATCACTTCCTAAATATAACCCCAGCAGCACAGACACTGAACGAAAAAAATTAATAAATGGGACCTCCTGAAACTGAAAAGCATCTCTAAAGCAAAGGACACAGTCAACAAGACAAAACAGCCTACAAAATGGGAAAAGATCTTCAACAACCCCACATCAGACAGAGGACTGATCTCCAAAATATAAAAAGAACTCAAGAAATTGGTCATCAAAAGAACAAATAATCCAATAAAAAATGGAGACCCAAATAGAGAACTCTCAACAGAGGAATCTAAAATGGCTGAAAGACACTTAAGGATGCTCATCATCTTTAGTCATTGGAGAAATGCAAATCAAAACAATCCCGAGAATCCATCTTATACCTGTAAGAATGGCCAAGATCAAAAACACTGATAGCAACTTATACTGGAGAGGTTGTAGGGTAAAGCGAACACTCCTGCATTGCTGGTAGGAGTGCAAGCTCATACAGCTTCTTTGAATATCAGTATGGCAATATCTCAGAAAATTAGGAAACAACCTTCCTCTAGACCTAGTAATACCACTTGTGGGTATATACCCAGAGGATGCTCAATCGTGCCACAAGGACATAAGCTTAACTATGTTCATAACAGCATTGTTTGTCATAGCTAGAACCTAGAAACAACCTTAATGTCCCTCGACCAAAGAATGGATAAGGAAAATGTAGTACATTTACACAACGAAGTACTACAAAGTAGAAAAAATTAATTACATCTTGAAATTTGAGGGAAAATGGATGGATCTAGAAAACATCATATTGAGTGAGGTAACCCAGGCCAAGAAAGACAAATATCATACGTACTCACACATAAGTGGCTTTTAGACTTAATGCAAAGAAAACCAGCCTACAATTCACAATCCCAAAGAACCTAGACAACAGTGAGGACTAAGAGATGCATACGTGTATCTAATCTACATGTGAAGTAGAAAAAAGACAAAATCTCCTCAGTAAATTGGGAACATGAGGACCTTGGAAAAGTGTTGAACGGGAGGGTAGGGTAATGAGGGTTGCTGAGAAGCCAAGGACAAGGGCACTGGGTTTTGATCCTACTTCATGTTCTGGCTTTGTGGGAGCCTAGCCAGTTTGGATGTTCACCTTCCTAGA
>NW_004949265.1:70450-84397 GCF_000317375.1 Microtus ochrogaster | reverse complement strand
TCTTAAATCAAATTTAACTCAATATTCATGGTTTTACTTGGCAGCTCTAATGTGGATGTTTTGATGACAAGGTATAAATTGTGATTGTTGATGTTCCATGTTCTTCTGGTGTCTTACTGGAAGAACCATTTTTATTTATAGATGACAGTAAAAATGGAAAGGTAGTCAGGTTTCCTTAGAACTCCTGCCTATATTGGGTCTAGGGAATTTAGATTATGTGTAGCACACTTTTGCTATAATAGTTAAGATAATAAATGTTGTTATATGGACATAAGATTCTGTTGCAAATACTCATTCCTGCTATTATGCTTTGAAATGTTCCCTAGATAATACATATATATGAGTACACATGGCTGCAACAAAAAGAAAGCAAACACAGAGGTAGACAGACACGATACCAAGTTTTACTCGTAAGTTGTTTTCTGACCTTTGATTAAGACAAAATTAAAGGAATTATTAAGAGTAGTTTGAATTTGTAGTCTCAGAACATCTCCTTAATGCTTCATTTCTGACCTCATAATGCAATAGTTGAATAATTTGTATAATGCTGTAGAAAAATCATGACAACCTTCACCCCCCAAGATAGTCCACATGAAAATGCTTTAATAAAGTGGAAATATCCTTTTAAGTGGAACAACAATGTGTAGAAATAGCAGAAAATGGTGGACAGCAAATAATTCTGTTGGGACTATAACATGAATAACAAGAGCCATTGTTCTAGTGTCAAGAAGATTGTGACCTATAAGTGAATTTACTGCAAGGAAAACCTCTGCATTTTTAATTTGAGCAAAACTTATATAAATAAATAATCACACAAGTAGTATTGAATCATAAGAACAGGGGCATACAAATAACATTTGTGAATTGATAGCATATCCGGTACAATTAATCAGAATCATTAGATTCAAATTCATGACATAGACAATTTACTGGAATACATCTACAGAGCTCAGGCAAAAAGGGTAAAAGCTGTATAAATGGGGGAATGATTCAAGTGCTATGGATATATTATATGAAGAGACAGAAGAACTTAGGAATAGAGTCTATAATAAATAACATTAGCACATTTTTGTAATGAAGATGTCATAGCTAAAGAATATGTTAAAAGTTTTCTTATATAGTTGTATTCATCAGGCAATTAATGTGTAAGCATCAATGTAAATTAAAGACAAGGCTAGTTTCTAGGAAATAATAAAATAAAATTTACTACTTGTTGCTATGTTTAATTGGCCAAATTAACTTTTGTGAATGAAATGTAAAGCAAGATTGTTCAAGAGACATTGAAATAAAATAAAATCTGGCAAAATATCTGAATTTAAGACCCCCAATTACTGAAATGCCTACTGTTACATAGAATCTACCTTTATGTATTTTGATGATGATGATGACAATAACATATCAAAAACTGCCCTAAATTATCTTGAACAAATCTTAATTATCACAATGAAATAAGAATAGTATAATTTAAAAATGAGAGCTACAAAGAAAGCTAATAATTTTATAACAATTACAGAAAAGGGGGGATTTTTGATACATATTTTAGCTCCCACAATAGAATTACTTAAATAGCAATAAAATTTTGTGTCAAATCTAAATATGTAAAAATTGTGTAAGAAGAATTCATAAGATGGAAAAAGTTTTTTTCAAAGAAAAAGATAACAACCTTTATTTTCTGAATTATACTACAGAAACTGGGTTACTGAGGGAGAGTGAGAAATTGTGAGCAGGCAGTTATGGAAACCAGTCTTTAATAACTACAACAAAATGCTACTTACTGCTCTATTTTGAAATAAATAATAATTGGGTGCTTAGGATCAGAAATAAAGTTGAAATTTTAAATGCATGCCATCCAAGCTATTGAAGCTTTAGAAAAATAAATTTAACTTGTATAGCCCAGAATAAAATAGAACAGAAAAATGAAACAAAACAACTTTTCTTTCTTTTAAGAGACAGAATCTTGCTATGCTGTTCAGGCTGTCTTTGAACTGATGATTCTCTTGCTTCAGCTTCTGAATTCTGGGATTTCTTATGTCTGCCACTACACCAAGCTCAAAAAGTTTTTATATCAGAAATATGGTGCATGAAGATAAAGGTTTCCAGATTAAAACCAATCAGTTGCAAACTTAATCATTTTTCAAACTAAATGTGAAAAGTAATATGAAGTAAAGATATTTTACAAAATTTGATTTAGTTCTAAAATAAAATGTAGCCTAATCTCCTTGGATACCCTTGGGTATGTCTCTTCATTTTCTCCCTCAGCTTCAAACTCACTAGGGTCTCACTACAGTAATAAAAACAGACTGATAGAGTGGGCAGTGTTTCCACTTCTCTGGGTAAGCAAGGAAAAGTGCAATATTCCAAAGTCATAGTATGTCAAATTTGTCTTTGTGGGCCTGGTTTGCCTTATTCAGAATGAGTTTTTGCTAGTTCCATCCATTTAACTACCACTTAAGCTCATGGACCCTCACACTCAAGCATAATTGACCTACTTTCAGGAAGTAATGTTTAATACTAGTCTTTATTTCTCTTTCTACTTAAATTTGGATTCTTTCCCCATATAATTGGATGAATAGCTTTGATTTTACATTTTTTTCTGCAGTCTTCTTATTAAAGCTCTTATTATAAAGAGCCCAAAGCATCCTAATGTTATACCAGCTTTTTTTTGTCTCAAGCTGTGAGGCTTTAATTTAATTAAAAAATACCCACATGGAGACACAGCTATCATATTTTATATTGTAGATGAGCATGCTCGCCCGCACACTGGCTTGAGGACTTGTGTGTTTCTCTCTACCTGTGTGGCTGCACCTCTAAGAATGGGATGTACTAGCCATCACCCTAGACATTTCTGTCTAGTATATGGCGTATTAAAAGCCTCCCTTCCTGCCGACTCTGATGTAGTGCAGCTAATGTTCACAGTAACTCAGCCAGTGATGTGTACAACCAATGACTGCCACCAGAGCCAGGGGAGGATACATTTCCCTTGACTATTTGGAGATGTGCTGCCTATCAAATGATGTCAACCCAGGCACAGTGTTTGTTAGAGAATCCCAGAGGTCAATGATCCATATTTCCCAGTGATGCAGAAAAGTCCAAATTACCTGTTTATGAAAGCCAGCAAACCCTGTAGCCACGTATTAGCACCCCCCTAGTTGGTCAGTTAGGAGTTTCCATTCTCAATAAGTGCAAAATGCTTAACATCCCTGACATTCACACAATAGAAAAGTGTTCTGGATTTATTTTCAAGTGAGATTCCTCAGGGAAAGTAGGAAGACATTATGCTCACCAGAGTAACTATACTCCAGTAACAAGTTTGAAAGAAAGGGCTCTTCTTCATTGAATTCTTTTATTATATTTTCCTATGTCTTCTAGAGCTGTCACTGAATAAGCTTTGGGGCTGTGTATGGCATGAATGGAGCCTGAACTGTGATCAGTCAGTTTAATGCTAGTCTGTTGCAGAACTCAGGGTTTGAGATGCCAGCCAACAAAATGACCAAATTTGTCACAAAAAAAGGACTTTCTGAGATGAGAATAAAATAACTTCTAATCTTTCTATGACTGATCCAAAAAAAAATCATTTCTAAAGTCGCTGCCAATTTTTCATGAAAATGGACAAGAAGTATAACACAAGGAGGACCACTAGGGTCTGGGTCATCGCATGATATTCACGTTCTTCTATTTCAGTCGGACATTTCTGTTTCTTGCATATTTCACAACTAGTACTGGCATTGAAGCCAAAGGTATCATGTTAAAAAGTCAAGAGTTTGGAAGCATCTTGAGCAGAAAGCAACTGGAAAGCACTGGTGTCCTGAAGGCTCATCAGAAGGGCACCAGTATGCTTGGAACTTGCAGGCAGGGGGTGTTTCAGTTTATAGGGAGATCTGTTTATTCTGTCATTTCTTAGAACCTTCCAGGGAAAATCCACATTTGTTATTTTCACACCGCTTTTAAAACCCACATTAAGAAATTTGGAAACTCTTCTGTTTTAAATTTATGCTTCTCTCTTACAACACATCTACATGGCAACCTCCTCTTTCTCTGTTCCTCCTAGGCCCCTCCCCTACCTCCAGGGTTTCCCAGTTCCACTGTTCTTCCTTTTCCTTTCGGAAAAGAGCAGGTCTCCCAGGGATAGCAACCAAACACAGCATAACAAGATCCAATAAGATTAGGCACAAACCCTCATATTAAGGTCGGATGAAGCAACCCAGCAGGAGAAAAAGGTTCCAAGATCAGGGCAAAGAGTTAGAGACACACCTATTCCCAAGCGAAACAACCATAACATATATGCAGAGGACCTAGCTCTGACCCATGCCACTTCAGTCTCTGTGAGTGCCTATGAGCCCTGCTTAATTGTTTCTGCGGGCTGTTTTCTAATGGTGTTCTTGACTTCCCTGGCTCTACAATCCTTCCTTTTCCTCTTATTCTGCAGGGCTCATTGAGCTCTGCCTGGTGTTCGGCTGTGGGTCTCTGCATCTGCTCCCATCAGCTACTTGAGAAACACCCCCTGGTGACCATTAGTCTAGGCTGTGATCTACAAATATAACAGAATATCATTAGGAATCATTTCATTGGCTTTTTTTTGTTGTTTGTTTTTGGACAGTCATCTTTGGTTCTATCCCAGGTCTCTGGTATATTCAGAAACTGGTTCCTGGTTCCATGCAGTGTCAGACATGGGAATTGACCAATTCCAGTGTGTCAGTTTTTGTTTTATATTATTGCATTTTGTTTGTTATATATTATTATTTTTATCATTTATAAGTCTGTTTTCTAATGAGAGTCAGAAAGAGAACGGATCCAGCAGGAACTGGAAGGAGGAGAGAGAGTGGAAACTGTAATCGGTATACATTATGTGAGAAAAAAAATCTCTTTTCAATAAAAGGAAAGATATATACAGCAATAATAAGATAAATAACTTATATACAACATGAGAACATCTCTCAAATTTCTTAAGTGAAATAAGCTCTGCATGTATGCAATTTTTGAACAGTAAACACAAACATGGGTAGAATTAACCTATGTTGTAAGAATTGATAATGTCTGAGAGATAGAATCAATTGGAAGGGATGCAGGGAACTTTCTGGATTATAAAGTTTTAAGCTATCATATGTGATTCAAGGGTTTTTCTTTTGTTTTCAATTGCATTTAAATGTATATGTCTGTTTGTGAGTATGTGCCCTTGAATACAGGTGCCTATGGAGATCAGAAGAGTGCATATGAGCCTCTGAAGCTGGAGGCATGGAGATTGTGAGCTGCTTAACAGATTGCTGGGGACAGAACTCAGCTACTCTGCCAGTTCCCAATGTGTCATCTCTTCAGCCTCTCTGGTTTTAGTGAGTGGTGGCAGTCATGCAGCTTCCTTGGGGAACATGACAGAAACCAGCACCAGCAGCTTCCTTTGTGGCAAAGCCCCTGGACACCCTAACTCATTTGACAAGAACCTGTGCAGTTTTCTGCATAATTTTGAGCATGACCCTCGGAGCATGTGTGCTGTGTGTCTCCCTTACGTTCACCATGCTAGCCACACTGCTGACCTGAATTCGCCACAATATCATGAAGGTGAATGATACATATTTACATAATTGCTCCGGAAAAAATGATTTTAACCAGAAGAGCTTTAAAGAAATGTTATTAAATAGATGGTATGAGGAGTTAATGGGAACATTCAAGGAACAGGAAATGAAGCAGAATCATAGAAACCCACTATTCTGTCATTTCTAATAAATGTGCCAGTAACCCCAAAAGGTTAGGGAGACAGACATAAGGACAAGGATTAATAGCATCAACTATTATGCATGAGTTTCTGAGTTATATTGACTCTAGGAAAAGTGGAAATCCTGGAATGGCCCCAGAGGGTTAGAGAGGTAAAATGTGTAGAATGGATTGATCCAGCTCTGACTGGTGAGTTGATCATGAGAACTCTGACCCTACCAGCTGTAAATATTAAACACAAAAGGCAAAACTGTCACTACCCTGCAGGGCGCTGTAACTGTACGTGCTGCCAACTGGGCACACTGTTCTACCTGGATTTGCCTGGTTAGAAAAGTTGCTTTGTAGTTTGCAAGACTAATTATGCTTCTGATGATAGAGATATAGATCAAAAGGGTAATGGCTACCAATGGGGAACATGGAGGTTGGAAGGGAAAGAGATAGGGAACAAACTGGTAATTATTGCAAGCTTTTTTTAGAAACTTAAGAAACAGAAACTGGTTGTAAAACTGCTCATGCAAAACTGTTCGAATAAAGACAGTTCAAGTTCTCTGGACTACTTGCTTGAATGACAAGAGGTAGTTGTGATCATCACTTCTTGGCACCGACTCTACACCTCCACATCCCAGGTCCCTGAACCAGTCTAGAGTAAGATCTCCAGCAATGTAGAGAAGAATTTCACAGGTGTGTATGACTATCAAAGTAGCCAAGAGAGCATGTGTATGCCGTTTGTCTTATGTTCTTTTATTTCAATTACAAAAACCCCACCCACCTGCTAAAACAGACAAACAAATAAACAAATAAAACAAAATAAGCCTTCAGTTAGGAGCCACTGGCTGCTGCTGGAGTAAACTCCCAGATACTATCTCCCAAGTGCTACTCAGCTTTCTCTGCTAAGCCATTTGGAAATTTCTCTGTGGAGATGGTGTCACAGTATGCTTTTCTCAACATCAGGACTCCTCTCCCCTTCATGATTTACTGGTACCCAGTGACCACTTCACTGTCCCCTCTGTAGATATGTTCTGAACCACCCAGCTAGTCCAGCCTTCATTTTGGCTGCTTATCTGAGAATTTTGACACTCAGCCTACTGTGCCTGCCTCAACTGTTGACACAGTCCCTTGTAAGACCTTTATTCATTTCTGCCACAAAGAGTCTCTGATTGCTGGGAATGTTTTTGTAGTGCTGTGTAGTGGTTACTGATATGGGAACTAGGATTCAGATCTTCCCTCTACCTGTGTGAATTTTAATTTTGCTGAATTATGCACAGCTTAGTGCTTCAGTTTTTATTTATGGAAGCTGCAAAAATTTGGATACTAAGTACCAACCTTGTTGGATTTTCTAGATATTAAATGTTTGTAGTTTATAATAGAGATGGATACAACCTGTGATATGTGTTAGTTATTCATTGTTAAATATTTTCATTTGTGCTCCTATGGAATTGTTATTCCCTTCCTCTCTGCTCAAATGAATAAATTAATAAATTTATTTTACAATAAAATAAATAGTCATCTCTCAACTCCTCCACACCCTCAAGAAGAGCCTGTTAGTCAGCATGCTTTGACAACATTTTATACAGCAATGTGTAAGAACATTTTCTTATTGTTAATATAATTGTTGGTTTATGTCTCTCTCTCCCACCCTAATTGTAAGCCTTCCTGTGGCAGGAATCTTATTCATCTAGAACATTTTTATAGGTTTTGTTTGTGTGTATGTGTGTGTCCAGAAGACAATTTGTGAGATTTGGTCTCCTCTCCCACCATGTTGGTTCTGGGGATGGAATTCAGATAGTATGAAATATAAAATAGTATAAGAAGATTGGGAAAAGTCTTGGAAGCAAGTAAGTTTTTCTGCTGAGGTATCTCAGTGGCCCAATTTTTTCCTTTCAGTAACCAGTTCATAGTTTTTAATAAATGTTGGATAAATACACAAATAGTTTGTGATTTAGTCCAGTTTAACTTTTCGGTTTCACAGCATTACAAACTTCAGGACCGACCCTGTACTATACCCTGAAGGCATAGGCTGCTAAAGTTAGATCATGCTATAGTTGGCAGACCAAGCCACATGCAAGCAATAACTACTTCAAGAATTTTCAGAGGAAATTATTGTGGTGAACGCCATCCAATAGACTGTGGTCTAGCAACCTTTGGTTTTAGGTTTATTAATCAGTTTCTCATTTATCTTACTAGGGGGCTTTTAAACCTCAAATACAGAAAAATGCACAAGACAGCAGCACTGATGCCCTGTCCACATTGTCTCAAAGGCTACTCTCCTTGGTCCTTCTCACTGTTGGGTTCCCAGTGTCTTTGCTGTGAGGGGGCCGGGGAAGGAGAGATGAGCTTGGCAGGAATGCTACTTCTCTGAGGTAGCTACTGATCTGTGCAACT
This sequence comes from Microtus ochrogaster, assembly GCF_000317375.1. NCBI lineage: Eukaryota > Metazoa > Chordata > Mammalia > Rodentia > Cricetidae > Microtus > Microtus ochrogaster. The sequence continues at coordinate 76,309 of NW_004949265.1, read as the reverse complement.
TAATTTCAAAGTGACGAATTGCAGGAATCTCTGAGGTGATGGGTCAATAGTGATCTGGGTTTTCAGAGAGAAAATATGGTAAGATATATATCACCAGAGACAAAGACAAAAAGTTGTAGGATAACCTTCCCTGGGATAAAATACCTAACCACAAGTAACTTAAGCTAGACTGAAAGGCAAGCGGGTACAGGTGAAATCAAAGCATATTGATAAGTCATCAATTTGCAACATTAGTAGACATTTACTAAACAAATTAAAGTGTCCATACTTTTCTGTGGGAAGCCAAGAAAACAATAGAAATTCCTTGATTAATAAATGTACAACACATGCACCGTAGCCTTTAGTTCTTCACTTAGATGTGGTAAATGTTTATTATTTCTTTTTGTGGGAAAGAACCCCATACTAAACATAAATTTCCATTATCATATATATTATAGTATTTGAAATGTAATAATGAAAGTGCGTTCTTACACTGAAGAACTGTTTTGTATAACATGCCACATATTAAATATATGCATACTATATGCACTTTGTATCTCTCAAGTAGATGATGTATGAAAAGATGTCAGGTGCTCCATCTTTCACACATGATCTCAGAATTCTTCTATAGCCTTATTACAGCAGATCACACACGCAATCTTACCAACTGTTTTATCTACTTGCTATGTCATATGCAGATGAGAAACAGAGACAAACTATTGGCCAAATTCACGGAACTACTTGCCCATGATAATAAAGTGAGTGATTAAGGCAGGATTTCAACCTGAACAATATCCGTGAATTTGTGCTCTAGCCATGTTGATATTACTTCAGATAAAAGACAGATTTCATTCTTACAAATAAAAAAATAATTGAGGCCTGAGATTATATGCTGTTTGAAGATATGCTATATATAAGGTTAATCCTGGTATTGAGCCTGAACTTGTGGCTTCTAGTCGCTGTGTATGTTGTTTTAAGCATATGTGATAGTTTAAACGGAGTGTCTCCCATGCACTCATCTTCTGAATGTGTGGTCCTCAGCTGGAACACTATTTTAGAAGGCACTGGGCCTGGTTTCAGTTGGTTGTTGTTGTCATGCTTTTTCTGCTTCCTGGTGGGCTGTAGTGGAACCGCCTCTGTCAAGTCCTCCAACCCCCATGAAGCCAACTGCTCTGCCATGCTTGCCTGTGATGGGTTGTAACCCTTTGACAACTTGCAGCCAAAATAAATATCACCTCCAAAATAGTCATCTCTACCAGGTCACAGCAATGCACTATAATGAATACTATACTTTTTCCTCTTAATAATGCTTGTGTCAGTAAGTAATGTACTAATAAAGATATTTTATTTTAATAGAGATGCTGGTAATACAGTTTTGAATTAGTGAGAATCCTCTGTTATGTTTATTCGGGATGATGTCACACTGCCTGAGGGGTTAGGAATGAGAGTTTTGCATACACACCAAATCTTACTCAGAGGAATCCAGGAGCACATTGTCTGGTTTGGAGCATCATTAGTTTACTGTTAGCAAGTCATTAGCATGTTAGCCTTTTGTACACAGTGCATTCACACACAGTGCATCCTGATATGCGTCACACCAGTAGCACAGGTGTGCCAATTCTAGTGGACTGAGGAGTGCTCTTTTTTGAGAGTATTTGCTCATGACAGCATACGGCATTGAGAGGGGCACCGTTCTCTTCGGGTTACAGAGAACCCCCAATCTGAGAAAATGCCACCAGAGCCAGTACTCTAATAAAGCAGATGAAGGTACTGCTAAGTTTGACCGTGGCCGCTTAACTCTTGCCTTGCCTTTTATTCTTCACAGTAATGGGGTAATTTCAAAGCACTGGTTTCTAATTTCTCCAGGAATATTTTTTTTTTGTGGCAATGAAAAGACAGTGCTATTTGAAAAGAGCAAATAAAGGGAGCATTGCTCACTACTACAGCAGCATCTCGAGGACCCTTTTAAAATTCATTAATTTTTTTAAAAGATTTATTTATTTATTATGTATACAACATTCTGCCTCGATGTATGACCGCAGGCCAGAGGAGGGCACCAGATCTCAGTACAGATGGTTGTGAGCCACCATGTGGTTGCTGGGAATTGAACTCAGGACCTCTGGAAGAGCAGCAAATGCTCTTAACCTCTGAGCCATTTCTCCAGCCCTCATTAATTTTTTTTGTCCTGATTTTGTATGTAACAGCCATGACTGAAGAAAACTGTATGGATTTGAAAGAGAGCAAGGACAGCTATATGGGAGGGAGGAAATGGAAGGGGAAATGATGGATTAGATTAGAATCACAGAAAATAAATGCTTCTTTTATAAAATCCAGGTTTTTTTCAAATTTAATTTTTTGTTCCATATAATTGAGACCACTTTAGAGGGGTAAAATTTGTATGTTCAAATAAAGATTATATGTAGCAATGCTTTTTGCTTTTCCTTCCTATGGGAAAGATAACAAAATATGTTTCCAACCGCTGCTGTATCAAGTCTCCACGAACTGTCACAACACTTGGGCTTTTTCACAGGTCTTAGGAATGGGTTCTCAGTTCTGCCAACGTAAGAACTCACAAATCCATAGGCTTATATCTCTGCAAATTTGAGATCTGAAGTGGGCTTCATAGCCTAAGATTGTAGTGTTGGTTGTTCCTTCTGAAAGCTTTTGAGGAAAAATATCTCTTTTCCCCCCGCCCCCTGACCTTGCTTCATTGGCTCTTGATCTTTACCTCTATTGTCAAAATTAGTAGTGTTTCCTTTTCAAATCTTTCTGACTCAGCTGCCTTTCTCTTCCAAGTTTAAGCTCTAGTGGGCATGTTGGACCACGCTGGGTAGGTCAGGCCAGTCTCCCACCTTAACATCTTTAAGCACATCTTTAAAGCTGCAGGCCACATATTCATTACTTAACTATTGATGACAAGGGCAACCTAAGAGCGGGCGGGATTTCTTTTGTCTGTGGTTTGAAGGGAACAGTCCAGGGATAGGAGGATAGGAAGTGGGGCCTTGGAGGCAGGTTGTTCCAGAGTGGCTGGAGTGTGCAGCTACTTACATTTCTGCTTACCAGGAAGGAGAGATGGGGTTCTGGCAGCTAGCATGCTTCCTCCTTTTTCTTTTGTACTCACTTTGGAACTCCAGCCTATAGGATGGCACCACTTACAATCCTCATCCTCTTTGGAATGGCCCTGCAGATGCACCCAAATATGTTGGTGTTCTCATGTTCCCTGTTTTTAATATTATTTTTTGAAGTAGATCCCAAGTGTTCTAAGCTATTCTTAAATCTGCAATGAAAATGAGGGTGACTCTGATCTGATCCTCCTTCCTCTGTCTCTGAGTGCTGGATTACAGGCATGTGCCACACCTCTCATTGTTGAGGTGCTGGGGATAGAACCCAGTGTATTGCATGCTATGCAAGCATCCCATCAACTGATCTGTATCCACAACTCTACCCAGTTGCTTCTTAATGCAATCAAACTAATCACACGAACTGAAATTACCTGCCACCCCATGTTAGTCTTTGTGCTCACCATTGCTGAGACCAGTGCACAGATATTTTAGGATTCTGCTGTTTGGTCTTAGGAGCTTAGGATAGATGTTCAGCATTGTTTTTTCCTTATTGTGTGAAACACAGGTCATCATCTGAACAGAGAGCACATATTAAATATTCAGGTTACTGGATACACTGTTACAGGATAGCTACTGGTGAAAGTGACCTGTGAGTTCTTTTGTTATGTAACTGCAAGCTTCCGAGTCAAGCAGTGGGAGATTTTCTTTATGTGTAAAGCAAAGGCTTTTATTTATTAAAATTCCTCACTAATCAGATGTTTTTTTGTGCTAGCGCTTGAGGTGAGGAAATAGTTTTGTCTGATATTAATATTTTAGGATGTTTAGGTTTTCATAAGTAGCTGGAAGGCATGAAGCACCTCTAACTAAAACTTCAACTCTATTTTAATTAAGGTCTGTATACTGAGTTTAGTATTAGAGATAAAAGGCAGAAAAAAAAACGCAGCCAGAAAGAGAAAATCTGTATGACATTAATGAAAACAGAACGTCAGTGTCTAAAAATATGGAGAACCTAGCAACTCTTTAATGCCCAGTACATCATTTAATTAAAGAAAAATTTCAAGTATTCATAATATTTAAAAAAAACACCACAGTGTACATTTCAAAGATTAAGACATTTATATGGACAAATTTCAACTTATAGAAAATTCTAATATGAAGGAAGGAAGGAGTCTTAGGCCTTTTCTTTGTTAGGCAGGAAGGATGAGGACAGTCTCTGAGGTTTGACCTGGGTATAGGAACAAGTGGCTAGCATCATCTGAAGAACGTAAGGGACATGCTGTCTCTTCATTTACCTGCCTTTTGTTTCAATATTCTAAATTCTCAAAGGCAAAAACACCTAAGTTTTTAAAAGAGCTTATGGAAAGTGTGTTTCCAGTTTCTTGGACCCACTGAAAAGGAAGAAATGAGGACAAGAGTCACTGCTCTGTGAGGTAAAGGCACTTGTCTTGTGAGCTTGGTGACTTGAGTTTCCATCCTTGGAACCCAAGAAAAGAAAATGAAAGAAGCGGCTACTCAAAGCTGTCCTCTGACCCAAACACATGTGTGACATGATAAGTTCCCCCATGCCACCTCCATCACAACTGAAAAATTAAAAATTCCTTTGTTTTCTTGAGAATGTTGCAGATATCTTCCACATAGTGGGTTCATATATACCATTTTGAAAGATTGTGAAATATGTTTATTACTTTTCGTTATTGCTATTTTCCCAATTATTTTGCTAGGACCACAGAAAGGAGAAAACTACTATTCCTACTTTTCTGGCCCCATACAGGCACATGAGGAACTGTTAAAATCTGAAAGTCGAGCTTGAGAGACGGCTCCCTGAGTAAGAATGCTCGCTGCATGAATGGGAAGACCTGATTTTGGACACTAGAACCCACATAAAAAGCCAAACATGTCCAAACATATAACACATGTAGTCCTGCAATGCCATGTGTGGTGGGCTTCAGAAAGGGCGTGCTGGGTCTTGCTGCCCTCCATCCTCACTCTAGATTCAGCAAGAGGCCCTGTCTCAAAGGAAGAGGTGGAACATGTTAGAAACATAGACGTAGACAGGCATATGCACCTGTAGACACGTATGTGCACCTACCTCATATCTCATTCACGGTCACACGATGAATAAATAAATAAATAAACAAGTAGGAAAAAGACAAATGGGAGGAAAATGAGCAAATCATTTGTTGTAGCATCAACAAAATACATTTTTTGGCAGATAAGCACAATGAAGGAGGATTATACCAAGTATAACCTCAAAATAGCAAGAACAACAACAAAAATGACATATAGGACATCATAAGAAATAAAATTTGAATAAACAAGACTAACTAATTTCTTTAATCACAAAGATAACATGACTATATTTTGAGTATTTATCAAAAATTGTTCACATATTTCAAATTTTTTGTGTCAATATACAATGTAGGTGGTAAAAGAGTATGTTTATTGGCAGAGAATGAATAAGAATCATTTTTATTTATAGAATATGTTCTTAGAACTATGCAATGGAGTTCTAACATTAATTCAAGATGAAAGCTTTAAAATAGCAGTAAGGTTCTTTCTGCAAGATACCTTAAAAAGGATGCTGTAGAGATGAAGAGGGAGGTGACAGGAAGAAACGCAGAAATGCAAGACACCAAACTGTTTTTTCCTGGAATTGACCTTTCTTTCTTTCTTTCTTTCTTTCTTTCTTTCTTTCTTTCTTTCTTTCTTTCTTTCTTTCTGTCTGTCTTCCTTTCTTCCTTTCTTCCTTCCTTCCTTCCTTCCTTCCTTCCTTTCTCTCTTTTTCTTTTCTTTCTTTCTTACTTTTTCCTTCCTTCCT
>NW_004949265.1:47294-70340 GCF_000317375.1 Microtus ochrogaster | reverse complement strand
TCTTTCTTTCTTTCTCTCTTTTTCTTTTCTTTTTTTGACACAGGGTTTCATTTAACCCAAACTGCCTTTTAATTGAAAAGAATCTGAGATGTATCTTAAACTCTTGATCATCCTGCCTCAAACTTTAATGTATCAGGATTCTGGACATACACCACCATGCCAAACTTAAACTGTCTTTATTTTTAATAAGATTCTTGGGAATGTTATTTAGTTATTTTCCTCGTTTCACCTTAAAAGTATTCCTTGTCTTTGGGACTGCTGCTTAGTATGATAAATGGTCTGTGGTAGTAATGTAGTATAGAAAGAAGTTCTCTGGTAACACGCACACACACATACATACACACACAACACCACCACCACCACCAACAACAACAACCCGATTTGTACTGTTCAAATTATATGTTGAAAAATTATCACCAAAGCTGGTTTCCAGCTACCAGAGGTGTGGTTGTTTGAAAGAAAATGGCCTCCATAAGGTCATAGGGAGTGGCAAGTGTGGCCTTGCTGGAGGAACTGTGTCTCAGTCTTCACTCCTTGCCAGTTTGAATGCAGAACTCTCAGTTCCTACTACAGCACTGTGTTCACCCGTACAAGGCCATGTTTCTAGTCATGATGATAATGGATAAAAACTCTAAATGTAAGCCAACCTTAATTGAATGGTTTCCTTTATGCCATTGTCATGGTGTCTCTTCATAGCAATAAAACTCTAAGACAAGGGTTTTAATTAAATGTAGGATTTGAAAGAGATGTTTGGAGTTGGCTCAAGTCAGCATCAGCACTTTGTTATCTGAAGTCTAATGGTTTACTTTTGGACCCATGTATACAGCATAGTTAGATGTTATGGGAAACATGTTTTTCTTTCATTTTGTGAGCTTTCTAAAACCCTCGAATGGAGACTAGGGAGTGTTGCGAATAGGATGGGCAATCAGATATGTGTAAAAGCCCAGCCTATGTTTGAAGCATTGAACAGAGGAAATCTGTCCATGCCGCTAGCAAGAAAAACCCAAGATGGGATTTAAAGTGCTAGGGGGTAACATGGTTAAAGTAAAAGTGGAATAATTCTAGAGAACCCCCAGAGAACACCAGAGAACTGATTTCTGTAGACAACAGAGGTGACACAGTAGGACAGATACAGGTAGAGTCAGATGACAGCATGGTTCTGAGAAAGCATTGGCTAGGTGCTCTCTAAACACTTCAGAGCAAAGGTTAGTCACCTGCAAAGGTTCTCATATGCTGGACCTGCCCACCTCAAATGGTTTTTGTCATTGTCCCATGCGTACAACAGACATTTGTGAAGGTACTTGATTGACATTCCACTGTGGTTAATGAATTCTCCTCTTCTATGATGCAAAATTTATAAACTCCATGGGGCAGGGATTATTACCTGCTTTGTTCACTGATATATTGCCAACACTTAGAATAATAAGTGGCATGTAGTGAGTGTTTCATAAATATTCATTGAAATAATTAACTGTAGCTCATATTGGCAAAGCCCTAATCATTCATTCATACAGATGTTTATAAACAATTATTGAACACCACTGTGTTTTAAGTCATTGTAGACATATTTATTCTCCTTGAAAAGGTTCTTTATGGAGTCTCAGTGGAATAGTGACAACAGAGTTTTCTTCTGTGCATTTTGAAAATTATAACAGATTTATGTGAATATATTGTGGAGGAACAGGGTAGTCAAGTAAGATACTTCATGTTGGAAGTGACTCTCCCTGCTTTTTAATTATTTGAAAGTTTTGCAAGATAAATAGATAACATTTTTTTTGCTAAAATAAAGGGAAATATTCATGCTGAGGACTTGTGCACTCTACCATAAGCCCAGCTGACCAAGTTAATGGACGTTATAGAGAATTTAGGGAGAGTCTTTACCAAAGCATATGTTTAATACAGGAAGGAAGTCTTCAGACACTAAAGAGATACATTTCTACTCCGGTCCTTGTTCAGCTTGACCTACATTTGTAGCAATTTAGAAATAAGGTGGTCAGGGGAAAGGATGTGTGCTTTCTCATTCTATGATGTCAAAACAAGTGGGAGACTGAAGAGCGTTGACTTGTGCCATGATGTTTCTCTTGGTCTCCCACAGTTGAAGGATTACTTCTGTTTTCAGTAAAAGTTTGATTGTAATTAATGCATTATCAGGGACCTCTTTTTCATTCTGTCTGAGACTCTGTCCCCACTCTCCCCCCTTCCCAGGTATCCAGGCATTTTGTGGTGATGGGAAGCTGGGCTTTTTCTTCTTTTTCTGAAGACAACTGGACAGCACAGCCTTTCAAGACCAGATTCAAAGCAGGATGTGAGGTCTTAGCTCAATAAAGGAAGACAGCTTATTCTAACACTGCACCCATCTGCACCAGGGCCATTGACACTTTCATTTTTATTTGATAAGGGTGTCAATTCAGTTGTTCAAATAGTAGCCAATATGTGCCTCCTATTTTGTGAGTTGAATGCCAGAAGTCATACTGAAAATAAAGCTGATGTTAAAAGTTTTATGATCAGAAAACAATGTTGTGGAGTCAGAGTGGACAAGGGTAAAGGAAAAGTACCCAGAAAAACAAACAACAACAACAAACAAACAAAAACACAGACACAGAAAGAAAGAAGATAAAAGAAATATGCCATTGTATATAAGACTGTTGAGCAACTGTGGGGCCAGGTTGTCCACCTGAGTGCTGAGTTCTCTCAGAATGATGGGAGAACTTGAAGGTGACAAGATCTACCAGCAGGTACACAGGTCTGAGGAACACTGAGGGAGAGTCCCTCAGATGAGCATACTAAGGAAGAGAGAGGGGTTGCCAGTTCGAGGCAGGTATGGCCTTCCAGATGTTGTGTTAGACCCTGAAGTGTCAGGGAGGAATGATCAAGAAACAGAGACTGACATCAGCCAGGAACTCAATCATATCACCTGACCCCAGAAACAAAGGCATATCCTGTCACTACTTCAGTGGACCACGAGAAAGCCACATGCTTCCTGCAAAAAGTAAGGTTGGGATGCCAGGCCTGAGAAAGAGCCTAACCTTGCATAATAACTGAAGGGCCAACGTGAGTGAACAATTGAAAGTAGGAAGAAAATTCAATTTTACCTGTCTTGTTCTTATTCACAGGCCATATTTCCTGTGCCCTTACTGAAAGATGACATTTGGAAAAACCCACGGACCATTGTACCTTGCAGCTGCTGGTGTATTGCAGACTCATATTGTTCCCTTCTTATGGATAAACACTGGGGAAAATTGTACTATGTCAAGTAGAAGCAGGATTGTAAGTGTAATAGAAGCAGTCAACAAGGTCACTGATAGTGTGCTGGTTTTGTAGAACTGTTTGAGATAGCTCTGCATTTTCCTCTTTGAGAAAACGATATGAAAATAACATAACTCTGGTCAATGTGAAAGAGTTTTATCTGCATTAGTCATGAAGGGAAATTCTTGAAACTGCTCTGTACCCTGTCTTAGAGGTTAAGATAACTTCATTCGTCACTCACTGGCACACGGCAGGGCGTGGCTTCTTCTGAGGGGAAGTGTGAAATGTGTCCATGGTTTAATTACCTTTTCACATAAACATTGTGGTTCTTGCCATTAGGCCAAGATTGCCCCCTCCGGGCACTGTGTGTCTGTCTGTCACTCTCTCACAGCCATGTCTCACCCAGTACTGCCCTGGAGAGTGGTGCTTTCTTCTTTTCTACTCAGTCGGAACCCTCCCTATTTAGTATCCAATATTTTCTAATATAGAGTTTACATTTCTCTCAAAGACCTGGTAGTTAGAGTCAGTTAAACTCAAAGAAGATTTTCCAGAAATTGAAGTTTTGTGAGAATAGGATAATGATCTTTAAATTAGAACCTGCTGGTGCTTATTTAACACATTTATACAGCTACTTCTAATCACTATCTAGGATTTTTTTTAAAGTGTTCTGAGTCAAAATTTCTCATTTTAGTTTTAAAATTATTGATACAGCTTAGACATTAAAAAAAATAAATCAATCAAAACATTTGCTGAAATTTCCCCTAGAAAATGTTCAGCTTCAGATTCCTGGTAATTGGCCTCAGCTTTGAGCATGGGAGAAAGCTTGGGTATAGGAGGCAGTCAATAGCATGTCTCAGACAGACAGGAGATGCAGGGTTCTTGTCACCATGGAGACAACAGAAAGAAAGGAGACATTGTTACGATCCTTGAGGACATCAGCTACGAAAGACATGAATCAGACTGGCAAATCTTGCGCTCAGCCATTACTTTGAAGTACATATTCACCCAGGCAAAACTCTGTGCTAAATGAAGGTGTATCCAGGAAAGAAGGTGATTCCTCAGTGCACAACTGCAATATGAAAATGGCTGCTTACTTGTCGTAACTGCTTTTTTTTTTTCTAAATATGGGCTCTCCTTTAAAATTCCACCTTATTCATATGGAATATAACTAGCTCTCTCTAAATATATGTGTAAAATAAATTAAATTTAATTATTAGGTTGATATTTGAATCAGAAACAGTGACAAAATTTCACCCAACTATCTTCTACCAATTCACTGAATTTTCTATTCAAATAAGGGGCTCAGCTTGCATCAGGTTTGGATAACAATGGTAATTAGTATAAGGTTCTTTTGAAAGTTGAATTTACCAATAAGAGTGGGCTCTAAATGCACTGAAAAGGACATGCTGCATATTTCTGAGAATATTGAGAATATGCACCCAGACATTGGAATTTAGTGGAATTCTAGTTGGATGTTTTTGCAGCTGCCCTAAGAAGATGTTGATAGACACATAGAAAGAATTAACACCTTTGGATGAGATTAGGCTCTACAGAAACCTTATTTCTTAGCATCTCTTATAATAAATAAAAATATGGTAGACAGTGATAGCCATGAACACAGTCAAAAGTGATAACTATACCACCCTGGTGGTATAACATCTAGAAAAATGAGAAAAGAGCATAGCTTTGTCAGACTGTCACAGCACACTGAGTTCGGAGAAGCTTGGATTTTACTAACAGGGAGCAAATCAACCAATTTAAGTGTCTATGCATCTCAAAACCATTTTTTAAATTGAAAACAATTCTGTGTAGGATCTAAAGAAGTCCAAAATCACAATAGAGTGGTTCTCCACACATTTCATACCGGCAAGTTGCGACCATATGTTATGGGTGGGCCTCCTAAACATATATCCCTGCTCTCTGTTGAAATAACCTGTTCTTTATGAAATGCATTGTACATGTAGTCATTCTGGTCAGGTGCAGTACACCGTCAACTCTCTCATTCGATCAGTGTGCTCATCTTAACCCCAGGCCATGGTCTCACATAAGCTGGCTGGTTGTTATCCTGGGAATTACCCTCTCTCTGGGAGGAATAATATAATTTTTGTCACAAAAAGACCTTGGGAGACCATTCAAATCTATGAATAATATAATAAACATTCATCAAGAAGACATTTGTCAAGCCTATAGTTAATACTACACCAGATGGAGAAGAACTGAAAATGTTCCTAATGAGATCAGGAACCAGACAAGGATGTCCATTCTCTCAGTGTCTAATGTAATATAATGCTTGAAGTCTTAGCTAGATCAATGTAACAGAGAAGGAAATAAAAGGGATGCAAATAGGGAAAGGAGAAGTCCAACTATCTTTTTTTACAGATAATATGAGTCTATACATAAGAGACCTTAAAGACTGTACCCTAACACTCTTAGAGCAGACAAGTGGCCACAAACAAAATTAACACTCAGATAGGTAGCTTTTCCTATATACCAATGAAATACAGACCAAAAAAGAAACAGAAAATAATCACACTAACACACACACACACACACACACACACACACCAAATGGGAATAAACCTAGCCAATTGAAAGAAAGACCACTATAATGAACTTTTTTAGATGTTGAGGAAAACAGAAATAGGAAAAAATTCAAAAGCGCAGGTATTAAAAAATTGATCTTATAAAATTGCAAACTTACCAACTGCAATTGCATTTAATGATACCATTCCAATTAAAAATTGCAATGCAATTTCTCATATATATACATATATACATATATCTCTACACACATACATACATGCATATGTATCTTTCTATATATATAAATCTATATACACATATTTGTATATGTATGTATGTGTAGATGCACACACATTATATTTATATGTATGTATGTATCCAGTCAAAAAGTTATTTGAATGCTCAAACCTAAAATAGCCATTAGCAAACCTGAACCAAAAGAATATTTAGGGCTCTACTATCACACCACATTTAGGTGTATACTACAGACCCATAATAATTAAAAAATAAACAACAAGATGCATGTGGTGATTGAATGAGTATGGCTCCACAGGATTATATGTTTGAATATTTGGTTCCAAGTTGGTGGAACTGTTTAGGAGGGTTAGGAGTGTGGCCTTCTTGGAGGAGGTGTGTCACAGGCATCAGGCTTTGAGGTTTCAAAGTCCATGCCATTCCCTGTTAGCTTTCTGTGCCTTATGTTCGTAGATTAGAATGGGGGCTCTCAGCTACTTCTCCAGTGCCATTCCAGCCTCCTGCTGCCATGGTCATGTTGGTCATGGACTCTAACCCTCTAACACTATAAGGCCTCAAATTAAAGACTTTCTTTTAAAAGTTGTCTTGGTCATGGTTCCCTTATCACAACAATTAAATATAACATATTCTTCTCAGATATAGAAAAAACCCAAGATTTATTTGGATGCACAAAATACCAAAGATAGTCAAAGCAAATATGAACCAAAAGAATACGTTGGGTACTAAAACCACACCTGATATAGAAGCATACATAAAGCCACAATAAAAAGAACAGCATGATATTTGTACAAATGCAGACACACAGATAAATGCAATAGAAATGATACTTAGATAGATATATGTCCATTCGACCACAGTTACCTAAGTTAGCTAAGGATACCAAAAATATACATCGGAGAAGAGACAGAATCTTCAACAAATGGTTCTGGGGAAACTGGAATGCAGCATGCAGAACTACAACCTTATCTCTCATCCTGTAAGTTGATTAACTCCAAATGGCTCAAGGTCTTCAATGTAGGACCTGATGTCACACAGGAATGAGTAGAGAGTGTGCTTCATCTTAAAACTTTATAGGTAAGGACTTTCTGAACAAAAGTCCAGTAGAGTGAGAAGTAAGGCCACCAGTCAGCAAATAAGATCTCATGAAACTCTAAGGCTTTTTATCAGGTCCAACCATGGAAAGTGTGATGTGAATGTATTGGCAGTGAACACATTGGGAGAAAATCTTCACTTGCTTCTTTATCCATTGGAGGATTAGTGTCTAGATTATAAAAAGATCTTTAAAAAGTAACATTAGAAAGCTAAATAATCCAATTTTTAAAAGGCTATGAAACTGAACAGGAAATTCTCAAAAGAAAAAATATAAATGTTACGTAGCCCTTTAAAAAGTGCTTAACATCTCTAGTCATTAAACCAATGCATTTCAAAATAGTTCATTTCATCTCACTCCGGTCAGAATGGCGATCATCAGCAATTCAAATGACAAATGCTCATGTGGGTGATGCAGTGTTGGTGGGAACATAAATAGTATAGCCAAATTGGATGTTAATTAGGAAGTTTCTCAAAAAAGTAGAGGTAGAACTGCCACGAGATCTAGATATACCACCTCTGGGCTTGCACTGGAAGGACATTATAACCCACTATTCTCACATGCATGTTCTACCGCTAGATAGGTAGTGGAATTCAATATGTTCAACAGCAGATGAGTGGATAAGAAAAATGTGGTACTTATACACAGTGGAGCATTACTCAGCTGTAAATCAATGAAATTATGAAATTTGCAGGTAAGTAGAAAAAAATTATACTAAATGAGATAACTTAGGCCCGGAAATACAAATGCCACATCTTCTCTTTCATATGTAGATGCCTTCATTAAATGTTTTGTCTTCACATTTAATATGGAGCATAATGAAACCAGAAAGGGAGGAGGACACATTAAGAGAGGAGGGTACATTTGAGTATAAGTAAAGCAAAAATAGAGAACTATAATACATGAGATAGAAAAGCTTAAGCAGAGATAGGACTCAGTTGTGTGTGTGTGCGTGTGTGTGTGTGTGTTCATGAGTATAACCCATAGGAAGGTTATGTTAAAGATTCTATTGAACCCTCCTATTTCAGAACATGGTTAAAATATAATTGGTAAGATAACAATATATATGGGGCACATGATAAATAAAAGTTGTGCTGAAAATTGAAAGATTATGCTAGGATGGAGTCAATAAAATGTAGATTAACCTGAACTAAGGATGTATGAAATACCTTATGGAAATTCACTAGTTAGTAAGCTAATTTTAAAACATATTTAAAATATAAAGAATTTAAACAAAGATATCCTGCATGGGTTGACGATGTTGTGATGAGCTACTGTTTAGGGAAACCCCAGTGGTCCCAAAACATCACAGTTGTTGTCACTGCCCTTGTTTCCCACTATAATTACAGGGCGAGGCCCCATCACTGAAGATACCACACACTTTAGCAGCAGAATATAGAGAAATCAGCTCACGCCAAGTGCTGAAATTCTTCTTTTTTGACTAGCTTTCACAGTACCCAGGGTTGTTATGTAGGCTGTTATGGAAGAAAAGACAATGATCTTACTCAGTTCTAGACCTTGCATGCCACAATACTGACCTGCCAGGAAATATAGCCATTGCTACAGAAGTGTCAAAGCTCTTATGGAGTAACTAACCACTCTCTGATTGAATTTGAGACCTTTACCACAGGAGGGAATTTCACACGTCATACTGTAATCCTGGTCTACATCCCATGGCTAAGCTGGTCAAGGGTCATAAAGTAGATCATGATATTTTGGGTTTCCTAAGTGGCCATGTTGTCAAACTGGCATTTATGTTTGTACTCTTGCATCAGGGCTGTTCTAAACATTGCTTAGACAAGGTTCATTTTCTCAGCAGTCAATACAGAGATATACACCATTAGTCAAAGTTTTGAGAATAAAAGACTGAACACTAGTCTGCAAGTAGAATAGCTTTATCAAGCCCCTCTCTGATTTTCTACCAAGACTCAGGGAACTTTGAAGGGGCTTGAGAGGAGTGTGTGATACTGAATTTACCATATGATTTGGGTATTGTACTGAAGAATTCACCACAGCATTGATTACTCTCACACAATGAAGCCAATGATAATTGATTGCAGCATTGATGAGAGATGGAAGTTTCCAGGCCCTACCCTTTACTGAAGATGAATTGTCAGTGGATAGCAGCAGGAGAGATAGAATCATATGTTTTTGAGTTGCTCTCCCAATGGTAGGGGAAGTACCCACCCCAATGTCATATGTACAGCAGTAATTGGGACTTAGTAAGTTACTTAAACAAAAAGAAGAAGTTACATTAGTGTTATTCTCAAACTTTGTCAAAGAAACTTTATGAAATTGAGAAGGCTCTGTATGGCTAAGGACACTATCCTTTGGACAAAGTGGCAGACTACAGAATGGGAAAATATTTTTACCAACCATATATCCAATGGAAAATTAATATCCAAGATATATAAAAATTTAAAAACTGGATATCAAGACAACAAATGTCAGATGAGTCTAAACAGAATTCTCAATAGAGGAATCTCAAATGGCTGAGAAACACTTAAAAATATTCAATGTATTCAGTCTTTAGGTAAATCAAAACAACTATGAAATTCCATCTTAAACCTGTCAAAATTTCTAAGGTTAATAACACAAGTGACAGCTCATTTTGGAGAGGATATGGAACAAGAGGGACACTCCTCCATTGCTGACAGGAGTGCAAACTTGTACAGCAGCTTTGGAAATTAGTGTGGCTGCTCCACAGGAAGGTGTGAGTTGATCTACCTCAAGATCCAGCTACACCACTCTTGGACATGTACCCAGAAGATTCTTCATCCTACTCAGATGCACTTGCCCAAACTTGTTCATTGTTGCCTTATTCATACTAGCTGGGAACTGGAAACAACCTAGACGTTCCTCAACAGAAGAATTAATGAAAAATATGATGCACTTGCACACTGGAGTATGAAATCATGAAATTTACAAAATCGTCCTGACTGAGTTAACCAAGACCCAGAAGGACAAATAAAGACAAATGGATATTAGATTTTTGTTTGCATATCTCTCTCTCTCCTTGCTCATTCATTCATTCATTCATTCATTCATTCATTGTTTTTACATCCTCCAATTTTCCCTCCCTCCCTTCTTCTCAGTTCCCCTATTCATTCCTTTTCTACTGTTTCTCTTCAGATACAGGTGGGCCTTCCATGGATATCATCTAGCCATGGTATATCAAGTTACAGTGAGACTAGGCACCTCCTTTTCTATTAAGGCTGAATGAGATAATCCTATAGGATGAATAGGTCTCCACAGCTGTCAACACAGTCCCTACTCTCACTGTTAGGAGTCTTACATGAAGACCAAGTCACACAACTGCAAAATATAAGCAAAGGCCCTATATCTGTTCTATTCAGGCTCCCTGGTTGTGGATTCAGTCTCTATGAGCCCCTATGAGTCCAGGTTAGTCAATTCTTTGAATTTTCTCATGGTAACCCTGACACCACTGGGTCCTACAATCCTTCTTCCTCCTCCTCTGCAGGATTTCCTGGGATATTAGCTTTTAAATCAATAATAACCAAACTATAATCTATTACCACAGAGATTAGGTATAGAGTAAAGTACTTTGGATGGGGCATATAGATCTCCCTAGAAAATGGAAACAGGACAGAGAGTCATGGATAGATTGGGGAGGGGAGTGGAGTGGGAAGATCAAGAAACACTAGGGCAATTGGCTTCACAAACTCATGGGAGTTAACAATCAATGTCCGATTGGACACAAGGCTACTCTACAGGATGGAACCCTTACCCAGTATTTCTTGGGTGACCAAAAACCTGAGACTAGATAACTCAACGACCAAGGGTAAAACAAAATACTATTTATCTAGAAAACAAAAGCAAGACCAAACAAAACAAACAAATAAAAACTGTAACAATAAAATGACTCCCTCTGAAATTCTGCTATGCTTATAGATCAGTGCCTTGCTCAGCTATCATCAGGGAAGCCACCTCCTGCAGCAGATGAAACAAGTACAGAAATCCACAGACCTTGTGCAGAAAGTAAGAGAGCTTAGAACACTCAGCTCTAAACAGGATTATCTCCATCAACTACTTCTCCTAGGACTCAGGGAACTCTGAGGAAGAGGAGGTATATAGAGCTCAGAGCCAGAGGGGATGGAGGACACGAAAACAATGACCCTCTAAATCAACATGTTCATGCACATATGCGCTCACAAAGAATGAGGTAGCATGCAAAGGGCCTGCATGGCTCTGCACGGAGACACATGCCCCCATCCCTAACTCAGAAGCTTTCTCCAATGGATAACCACTTGTAAATGAAAATTTAATTCTCTCCAAGGGAAAGCTCACTAGGGAAATAAACTTCTCCTAAGGGTAGATCTCATGCCCAACATTAGATGGCAGACAGAAAATGAACTTAATGGCCTCTTTGAAAGTTCCTTATTTTATAATGTCCTGTCAGGCCTTTTCCTTTTAATTTTTTAAAATTTTACCACATTATTTTGTATTTTAATT
This sequence comes from Microtus ochrogaster, assembly GCF_000317375.1. Classification (NCBI taxonomy): domain Eukaryota; kingdom Metazoa; phylum Chordata; class Mammalia; order Rodentia; family Cricetidae; genus Microtus; species Microtus ochrogaster. The sequence goes on along the minus strand of NW_004949265.1, from coordinate 58,753 downwards.
TTTCTTCATTTTTTTATATACTTTTTGTCTTTTCTCTTTTTACCTTACAGGTCCTTTGTGTACATATTATTTCTTCCAGCTTAATGCTTTTATGGGATTCCTGAGTGTGTAAACAAGTAGATCTCTCTTGTGTCTTCTTTTGGGTTTCCTTCCTTCTGTTTGTCTTGTACAATTCTACATTTTATTATTATCCCTTAGAAGACTGTTTCTTTTCTAATGAGATACAGAAAGAGGGTGGACCTGGATGGGATGGGAGGTAGACTGGAACTTGGAGTAATAGGAGGAGACCTGTAACCAGGATATAATATGTGAGAGAAAAACTCTATTTTCAGTAAAAAGAAAACAAGTGTTCAGCTCACAATCTATGCAGCCTGTAAAGGGACAGGCATGGACGAAGAAAGGCTCAGCTGCGGGAGGATCAGGGAGGCCACATTGGAAACACAGGGGAGTAGTCTTTATTCTGTGCACCCTCAAAAGACTCAGGTTGGCTCTTTGACGGGTGGCATGATCTTCTAATTTGCAGATAATGAGTTTGCAAATACTTAGAAAATTAGGAATGTGGGCAGGCTTGTGTAGATTTTATAATGAATAGGACACCGTATGGGGAGACACCACATCCCCTGTTTGATGAGATCATTCATTTGCCACTGCCTTCCTCAGCCTGCTGTGTTGTCCCAATTCTCTTAGCATCAGGGAACTGAACAGTCCCCTGTCTCCATCTTTCACTGTCTTTAGTGAACTACTCAATGAACCAGATGGGATTTATTTTAGATGTTCAGTCGTTTTATATTTTTAAATAAAATAATTTGTTTTATCTTTTCCCTACTTGACATTTTCCATAGTTTATGAATGATATCCATTTGTTTGAGGGTATGAGATGGGCATAAGATGGGGTAAATTATTAAAGTGAAATTGAAAAATGCTTTTTGCTTTCCTTTTGTATTGGTAATATGATCTAGATCTTTCTACATGATAGGCAAATACTCAGCCACCGAGCTTTCTTCAACACTTGGTTTTATGATGCAGGTTGAACTGTGCAGTGCAGGAGGCCTTTGTGTTTGCTGCTCTTCTCCTTCAAGATGCCCAGTGGTGAAATACAGCCTTGTGTGTCTCTGCCTGACTATTAAATGTATCAAAATCCTTTGTTGCGATATGATACCAGACTTTAAAGTCTTTTATATGTGAAGATAATGTATACTTCATTAACAAAAATATATGCCCCCCAAAATAAATATTTTGTATGCATGTTGAAATTCTCTAATAATAGAAAACAATATATTAAAACTTTGCTTAATAAACTGCAACTTTGCTTTATTAAAAAATCCCAATAAGGCTAAGACTAGATAACGTTTATAAATTTAAAAATGTTGATTTATTCAGGCTTGATGAAAATCAAGATACATGAGGATTAAAATAAAGCCTGGGGTCTGTAGTGCAGATGGGTGAAATCTAGTTGTGTGAGACTATTAGATCCTAATGAAGACAAGGAAACGTGGGTGAAGATTCATGCAGGCTGGCAGAATTATTCCAGCAGGTTCAGCTGCAACCTGGAGAACAATGAGTATCACTATGGAAACCAAAATCTCAGAGGACAATACTTGGTTTCAAGATTTACTCCATTTGTATTTTTCTTTTTTTGCCATGAGGTCACAATAAACACAGAGCTTCATATGATAAAGGGAAAAGTGAAATATGAGAACTTGCATGTTTTATACAAAAGTCCTATTTAAATTATTGTATCATGTCAGTGTAACGGTCCTTTCATATATATGGGTTCTGCCTTCATGAATTTAACCAATCGCAGATGAATTTATGTGAAAAAATGTATCTGTGCTGAACAGTTCAGCCTTTTCCTTGTTGTTATTCCCCATAACACAGCATATGACATTTACATAACAGTTCTATTTTGTCGGTATCATAAGTAATCACAATGTGATTTGCAGTATGTGGGAGAGTCAGAGGTTACATGCAAATAGTCTATTGTCACATATTAGACACTTGAGCCTCCACGGATTTGTGTAGACTGGTGGCCCTGAAAACTGTATCTCATACATATACTGCAGGATGGTATATATTTCCAGTTTGGAAAGATTAAATATAGCCAGTTTTCTACTCTCCAAGGCTTGGGGACACTTGACAAAGACAGAAGTCTCATGAAATGAAAGGTAGTTAGTCTTTTTGTGATATAGTGTAAATTTGCTTGATTCTTTGATACATTTTATTGACTGTGCTTAGCTTTTTCCCTCCTCTGATACTCAGTCCGAGACGAGAAGGAAACAGACATTAGTGATCACCGTGAAAAGAATATAAATAGAACTTCCTTTTCTTTTGACAAATTCCCCACTCTCTTCTCTTAAGGGAACTGAGATCTATGCTTACTAAAAGGTATGTTCCTTTTCCTCAGATTCTGTAGACGTTAATGTTTCAGCACTGTTGGGTACTGAGCAGACTGAAAACAACCAGGTAGCTCAAAGAAGCCATGATAGAGAAGGGGAAATTGTGTTTCTGAAATGGTAACAAATGACCTTTAATTGTTTTCTAAAGGAACATAGGTAATTAAAATAAGGATCACTGAGATTCAAAAAGACTCATTGCCTCATTGAGGATCAGGCAGTGGGACTAATAAATGACAACCCTGGAACATTAACTCAAATGATCTGCTATATTGTTAGATACTTTCCTCTTTTTACTCATAGCTACTATATCAAAGGTGCTGTTGCTACTGTCTTGTAATTTTAGGAAAACAGAGAAATATTTTATGTTAGGGGTGAAACACTTAAACCACCTTCAATACCTAGATATTAAATCATTAATTTAAAGCAACATATTCTATTTAGAAGTTGGTAATGATTGGGGAATGTACTTTGTATTTAGACCCTGATACATTAAATAAAAATGTTTCATAAAGACACACAGAATTTATATGAACAATATCAACAACAGTGTTCCTGAGTTCATGAAAATCCCCAACCATCCCCCAATAGAATAAGGGGTAGAAAATTAAAATCATTAAGTGTGTTGATTCTGATTTTCTGGACAGTATAATGAGAAATATGTATGTTTCAGTATAATGATGGAAGCTATAGAAATTGCAAGGAAAACAGTACTTGACATAAAAGCAGGTGGCTTGTTAATTGTTACCAATCTTTTTGTAATTTTATGCATAACCTTCACGTGAACAGGAAAGTGAGAGTCAGTAGAGAACATGCAGTTAGCTTAACTACATTCAGTTCCATTAGCTATCAAGAAAAGTACTGGCTTCTATTTTGTCTTCTTTTTGAAAAAGATTCACCATGTTTCAAATTAAGTGCTAATGGGACAACTATATCACACTAGATAGCTACAAATTGCTTATTTAGGTGTTTCTATGGCTCAATAACTAAGCATGGATGAATATGTAATTAGCTTTTAAACTCTTCCATAAGAGGCACTATAGTATAGCTGTTCTATAGAACTTCATTCAACATGTCCCTGGGCAGTTTTAGAATGATAAATAGAATGTGTTACCTGGTATTTGTCTCAGTACAGTGAATTTATTCCCTTATAAACACGTAAGAAATTCAAGAATTCTTTATATGCTTGTAAACTCCCAAACAGTAACCAGGGTGTCCATTTACTGAACTCTGATGTCTTCACAGAGGATACAATAAAAACACTAATTCATAAAGTCTGTCCATAAAGCTTTGGAAGCCATACAACACAAAAGTAAGCGGGTATTGACCAATAATCGCTAGGGAAAGAAGAGCAGATTACCCTAAAATCACCTGGGCTACTTTTAAATAATTTATCTGAATTTCTTTTTTAAAAGATTTATTTTACTTTTAATTATGTGAACATTGGGGTGGCCATGGGATGTGTGAACATGAGTACACATGCTCAAGGAGGCCGGAAGAGAGTGTTGTATGGAGCTGAAGTTACCGGCAGGTATGGATCACCTGATGTGGTTCTGGAACCTGAACTCTACTCCTCTGCATTACACACTCCTAACCACTGGCACATCTCTCTAACATACAGTGACCTAAAACTATATTTAGAAATAATGAGAATGATTCTAAATTACCACAAAAAGGAAATACAGAAGATAGCGAGGGATGGAGGAAAACACATGACATTAACTTCTGGCCTCTAAACACATGTACACATATGCATGTGTAATTGCAAATAATGTACCCACAAAATGTAACTCTGCAACCATATATACATGCAGCACACACACACACATTCACACACATACATGTGCATTCCCCCAAATACATTTAGTAAACATGTAGGTAAATGATTATAACAGGAAAAACTTCTCTCACCTCTGTTTGTTTATTCTGTCATCGTGCAAATGAACCCCCTGGTTTCACTCCTCTACTCTGTGTGTATTCAAGACTTTTAAATTAGACTAAAGAATAAATGGGTTTTAGATATTTAATAGGATTATTGGAGATGAAAAAGGCATAAAAAACAGAGACTAGAAATAAAAAGAATTAGTGAAGAATATCCAGGAACATCCCCTAGGGCTTCCAGACTTTAGGGAGGACAAAACAGGGAACATATACTGTTGTGTTTAATGAGTCGTTTCTACAAGTAACTCTACTCTTTCAGAAACTGAAAATGCCCACTCTTTCTCATGACTATCTATTTCTTCCTACACTAAGGACACAAACATTAGTTTTTATGCAGGGCAGAGTTGGGTTACAGTCATCTACTAATTCTGCCCTGAAGGACCAGTTGGGGAAGAATCTGAAGGGCTTTGTGATGCTAACTAAGAACAAGCTCATCCACCCTTATTCTCACTGCTAAGGACTTCTCAACACCAATAGCGTATTTCTGCTCTTCCTGACTCTAGGAGAAAGAGCTGCCTTCGCTCAGATGTCACTTGCAGAAGAACCACAGAGGAGAAAATTGCAGATGTCCACCTCCGTGGTGCCTTTTTTGTTGGTCTGGTAGCTAAACAGTCCGGGTAGCTCTCCATGATAAGGCTCCTCTCCCATTATCATTACCCCAGGACTTTGTATCCAAGAAGAGATGTAGCAAATAAGTTAGAAAAATCAGCCAGTATCTTCTCCATCAGAAATAACATAACCAATGTAGCTAATATATGTAACACTTTATTCTCTTTTCCTAAACATTTTAATAGCTGAAATCATACTGTATTTTGTAATATTGTAAAAAATTCTATCAGTATGCATATCCCCATTTGAATCTACTTATGCATGCTTCTTTTTATATCATTATTACATGATTTCAATAATTATGGCTCTTACTCTTATCAAAACCATGCTATTATATTGAATGTATTTTCTAAGTATTATTCCAATTATCCTAAATTATAAATATTCTTAGTTCATGTAGGTTATATTCTGATAAAAGATAACTCTCGTCTCAGTTTAATGTTACAATGCAGCAGTGTCCTTGCCCTTATGCAGAAATAGTTTCCATGACACCTGTTTAGATAGATGGGTATTAGATTGAAAATATATAGACCTTTCTTTGATAGAAACTATAAAACTGTGATGAAAATATTAGTTCAGGCACATCTTCCCATATTTTACATCCTGTTTTGTCACATACTTCCTGGAGCTGCAAGTATCAACGATATGTTTATGACTAGTACTCCAGGAAGGCTATCCCATACATTTATCCCTTCCCTCCTCAATGTCACCTTACTCAGGATCTGAAGAAGCTTGACCTTCCCAGCATGCAATGCTTCCCTCAGAATGCCTTCTCCAACTCCGTTTCATGTCTTCGCTCAGTCCAATTTCTACTGTCTGTGTAAGGCTCTGTGTCCACTGGTGTTTTCTAATTGTTCACTTTATTGCCCACTTTCCCACCCTCCCGGAAAACTCCTACTTTCAACAACAGAGTCCACAGGCAGACAAACTGAGCACAGTATCAATGAACGAATTTAGACAAATTCCAGAACAAAGAATCTTTACCTTCTTTGTTTTGTAGTTCGCCTGAGTCTGAAAGCATTGTTAGTGTCTCAGTCTAGTCTCCTCATCCCAAACACTAAGGGTGGTGACAACATCCAAAACACTTCACAGTCAAGACAGAGAGCTGATGCTCTTCAGTTCTGAAGGCAAGGAGATCACAGGCACAGGCGGCAAATCCTTCTTCATACAAGTCATTTATTAATTAATTATTTACTTATTCTTTATGTTTTCTTTATTCAATAAATGGGCTAATGCCAACCTACCCACATACAGAAGGGAGGAAATTCTTTTTTACTCTGTGTACAGAGAAAAATATTAATTTTACACAGAAACCTATGCACAGGAGGCATCCACATTCATACTTAACCAAATCTATGCTTATCTCATGGTCTGGTGAAGCTGACACAAGAGTTTATGATCTAGATCTGAGCACTAGGGGAAGAAGAGAAGTCATGTCTGGGCAGACAACATACCCAAACATAAGTAACCCACCAAGCAAACGCTGTCTTAGTTTACTTGCAAGGTTGTTGCAAAACTTTTACAGTGATATGAATGCTTTTTCTCACTATAAAATATATTACTTATGAAAATTTAGAATGAACAGAGCACTACAAGGAAGAAACTAATTTACTTACAACCTCATGTAAATTAACTTTTGTTGGGGCTGACTTGGTGGTTAAGAACACTTGTTGCTCTTCCAGTCCAGCAACCATGTGCCAGTTTACAGCCATTTTAAACTTCAGTTCCAGTTTCAATAGCCTCTGCTGCTCTCTATAGGCACCAGGCACAGACATGGTCTACAAACATCCATGCAGACAAGACATCCATAGATCTTTGAAAAATTTTAAAAATTGTTAGTATTCTGTTTTCCTTTCTGGTGTGAAAATCAAAAAGACATATGAAAAATTGAGCTAATTGCTATTTTTATATCTCTGTTACATTTTTTTAATATACCATATAGGTAATTTTGAAGTTGGTCCTGGGAATCTGAATGGTGGGAGGTAAGGCGGTGCTGTTTGTCTGTGGTGGTTGTTTGTCATCAGCCTCACTACTCACTCGCTCTGCTCTGCACTTACTTGGGATTTTATGTATGCTCTCCTCCCTGCAGCTCCAGAGCATGCACTGAAGAATTGTTAGGTTCCCCAGGGAGCTTTGCAGCGCATCAGCTCTGCTGGTGGTTGTGAACAAGACATTTGTGAATTGCTCTCAAAGGCATAACATTTAACGGCTCTTTTTGGGTCATTGCACTGGCAGTTATTCAGATAGGGCAACTGCAGCCTGAGCTGCTTTTGCCATTTGTTACTGCACAGCCTTGGCTGTATCCCACTACCCACACTCACTTGAGCAAAGTAAACAGAGGAGGCCTTTTCCAGGTACATAACCAACTGAATTTTAAGGGGAGTGAGGACATAGAAGCAGCATATTTTTGTCTCAAGTTAAGTACAATCCATCTGTAAAATCTGAATCCTATCCATATTTTGTTTTTTTTTAAAAAAATCTGTGATTCCTATGAAAAATATATTATTCTCTATGTTTAAATAATAGGCACTAATATAGTGTGCTTATAATGCATCCAAAATGTCCTAAATACTTTAATTACTTTATTTCATAGTAATATAAGCCATCACACATTCATAGCATAAGTACTGTGCAATTTTACAAGAAGAGATAAGAAAATCTTTTTTTTTTCTTTTTTCAGCAAGGACAAGCTCATTATGATTTGCGGTGTCCATACAACTCACCACCACACGCATTGTCTTTTAAAGAGGGAAATAGCAACTCTCCTGTAGATAATTAGAGAAGCATCACTGTAGCTGTTAATATGTTTAGCCTGACCTTGGAATCCAGGATATACAGTTTCTTGGTATTTTTCCGAGTCTAGCATCCTCAATGAATGAGCACAGTAATTTTAAGAAGGTAACAAAAGAATGTGACAACAAGATGATCAAATAAGAGCGTATATTTCCTGTCCCAGGACAGAAACATCAACTAAAATAATTACTGCCATCCGAGCATTAATTATCTTTCTCTTATGAAGAATTCCCCATCTTTGAGTCTGATTAATTCCAATGTGTGGTTATTTTTAATTTGTGACCTTTTTTTGGTAATAGCATTTTTAACAAATTCCTGGTGAGATTCATGGAGCACAGACAAATGAAGGTGAATTAGGAGGGTAGGAAGGACAGTTACATATTTTCTGTGTCATCCTTATCGAATCTCAGACAACAGAAAAGGGGTGAAGCCCTCCTTCTCTTTAGGGGAGACAGGAAGGAACAATGCTCTTTGCCACAGATGCCAGGAACACTAGACCCCAGTAACCCTTGGTGTCAGGCCAGTTCTGTGACCCAGACTACAGATCCATACTGTGAGCACTGCCAGCATTCAGGAATGCATGAAGTTTACTTCAACAGAATCGAAGGATGCAACCAGCTTATAAAAGCAATATAATTTCCCCTACAGGAGCAATAATGTGACTATGAAACCAATAAAATAATTAGATTTAAATCATCATAAAAATAGGAATAAATTTAACCAAGGAAGTGGAAGGTTTATCATGTAGAACTATTAAACATTCAGGAAAGAAACTGAGGCACAAGTCAATACAATAGGATTCGAAAGATATTTCATGCCCATGAACTTAATAGGTGAATATTGTTAAAATGTCCATGCTCCTCAAAGGGATCTCAAGATACAGAGCAATTCTTTCTACAGTATGAATGACATTTTCAACAGAAAGAGAAAAATCAATTCTTAATTCAGAAGAAACCAAATTATCACCAAAGTATTAAAGTAATATTAACCAGAAAAAGAAGCCAAATTACAGGCACCAGTACAAAGTTGTAGCAAACAGAGCAGCATGGTACTAGTATAAGGACAGATGTAAGCCAATGGAATAGATGAGAGGATGCCGATTAAGTTAATGCATTTATGATCAACTATCAAAAATGAACACACAGGAGGAAATAATAGTTTTGGATCTGTATCAAATGCCATGTATAAAAATCAACCAAGACTGATTACCAGTCAAGGCCCTGAAAATGTAAACACAGAGAAAACATGGGATAAAAGTTTCAGTGTGTGATCTAATGTGATAATTTTGGGGGATGACCCCCAAAGCACAGTTTCCAAAATGAATAAACAGACAAATGACATATCATCAACCCACCAAGCTTCTGCCCAGAAATAAGAACTATCCTCACAGTGGGGGCAGCTGAGAGGTGGGATAGTGTATCCACAAACCATACATATGACATGGCACTAGCACTCCAGATATAGAAAGAACCCAGACAACGGGCGAGAAAAATTCAAGTGCTCTGACAAAAACCAAGAAAATGTTATAAATGAATAGGCATTTCTTGAAAGATATGAAATTAGCACCTCTGAGTACATGAAGTATAAGAAATGTTGGGAATCATTAATCATCAGGAAAATGCAAATCAATCCCAAAGTGAGTTATTTCCCCATCTGATCAGTGTAATGATGAGGAGGTTGGAGACAGCAGACCTTGTTCGCTGTTGCTGGAAATGCAAACTATGGCAACCGTTGTGAAAAACAGTATGAAACACCCCCAAAACTCAAAAATCAAACCGATGTGGGAATTCCTCACTACAGCATATATCTAAAGGAAGTGAAACAATTATTTGGAAATGACATCCGCACCTCAGTGCACCTTTATGTATTTTTTTCTTGATTTGTTTTCATAGCTAAAATCACAACAAAAGTCCATGTAGTGAACAAACTAAATTTATGCACTTTCTTTTTTGTTGTGTGTGCATGGGTGTATATTCACATATGTGCCTGCATGTAGTCGAGAATTTGATATCTGCTCTCTTCCTTGGTCACTGTCCATCTTATTCTTGGAGGCAGGATCTCTCACTGAACCTGGAGATCATAGTCTTAGTGAGACAGGTTCAGTAGTGAGCCATGGGATTTGCTTGTCTCTCCTTACAATGCTTTGGGCTAATGTGTAGTGCCGTGCAGTTTTTACATGGGTGCTGAGGATCTGAACTCAAGCCTTCTGTCTTTTGCACCAAGCACTTTATCCAGTTCCACAACCCCAATTGCTGCACTGCTGCAGCTTTTAGCATATCAATCCCTAGAACACTAAAGTATTCTCCTTTGTTATGGGAAGACCATCACTGGTGCGCCTTAACTTCATGATCTCACAGAAGGTCAGCAACAGATCTGTTCGGATCTTAAAGTGCTACACGTATCCCTTCTATGAGGGTGATGTTCTTCCAGTGCATTTTATTTTGCAAAAAATAAAATGGTTTTAATAGAGAAAGAGCTATTTGGCTACGAAATAGAAAATGAAGAAGTAAAACCAAAACCCCAATTACACAAAATGTTGCTCAAATAGGGTCTTGAAGATCTGCCATGAACTAGAGTCTGATCTGTTTTTAGAGAGCTTAAAAAATTCATGAGACAGTGTTATATGAAGCAGCACTATGGACTTGTATCTGAATTCAGCTTCAAATGGGTTCCGGAGAACTCAGTGATAGCTACAAATGTTGAGAGTTTTCACAGAAAGTAGGACTTTGGGTTGTATCTTGGGACTTTTTGTTGTTGTTTATTTTTTTTTTTAGTTGTTAAAAAAAGTTTCTGCCTTCTCCCCTTTTCCCATTTCCCTCCCCCTCCTCCCAGAGATTGCCACCTCCCTTTTCTCCCCCCTCCCCACTCCTCTCTCTCTCCCCCCACTCCATTCCCCCTCCCTCTCGAGACGGAAGGGCAGTCCAGATACCCTGCCCTGCACCAAGTACAAGGTCTTCCCACTTCTATCCAGGTCCAGAAAGGTGAGCATCCAAACAGGCTAGGCTCCCACAAAGCCAGTTCATGTATTAGGATCGAAACCTAGTGCCATCGTCCTTGGCTTCTCATCAGCCTTCATTGTCTGCCATGTTCAGAGAGTCCGGTTTTATCCCATGCTTATTCAGTCCCAGTCCAGCTGGCCTTGGTGAGCTCCCAATAGATCAGTTCCACTGTCACAGTGGGTGAGTGCACCCCTCGTGGTCCTGACCTCCTTGCTCATGTTCTCCCTCCTTCTGCTCCTCATTTGGACCTTAAGAGCTCAGTCCGGTGCTCCAATTTGGGTCTCTGTCTCTATCTCGATTCATTGCCAGATGAAGGTTCTAAGGTGATATGTAAGATATTCATCAGTATGGCAATAGGATAGGGTCACTTCAGGTTCCCTCTCCTCAGTTGCACAAGGTACTAGCTGACGACATCTCCCTGGACACCTGCGAGCCCCTCTAGAGTCAAGTCTCTTGCCAACCCTAAGATGGCTCCCTTAATAAGAATATATATTTCTCTGCTTCCGTATCTACCCTTCCTTTATCCCAACCATCCCATTCCCCCAAGCTCCCCCATCCTCCTCTTCTCACGTTTCTCACCCCATTTCCCCTTAGCTCCATGCCACCTCACCCCCAAGTTCCCAGTTTTTGCGCGGCAATCTTGTCTACTTCGCATATCCAGGCAGATGACTATATGTTTTTCATTGGATTCACCTTCTTATTTAGCTTCTCTAGGATCACAAAT
>NW_004949265.1:44944-45695 GCF_000317375.1 Microtus ochrogaster | reverse complement strand
TGTAGACCAGGCTGGTCTCGAACTCACAGAGATCCGCCTGCCTCTGCCTCCTGAGTGCTGGGATTAAAGGCGTGCACCACCACCGCCCGGCTAATTTCTTTCTTCAAAGACTTAAATTTCTTGTCAAATAGATTTTTCACTTCCTTGGTTAGAGTTTCCCCAAGATATTTTATTCTGTTTGTGGCTATCATGAAAGGTGATGCTTCTCTGATTTCCCTCTCTGCTTCCTTCTCCTTTGTGTATAGGAGGGCAACTGATTTTTTGCAATGGATCTTGTATCTGCCACATTACTAAAAGTGTTTATCAGCTGTAGGAGTTCTTTGTCAGAATTTTTGGGGTCGCTTATATACACTATCATTTCATCTGCAAATAATGAAATTTTAACTTCTTCCTTTCCAAATCGAATCCCTTTGATCCCCTTATGTTGTCTTATTGCTATTGTTAGAACTTCAAGCACTATATTGAAGAGTTATGGAGAGAGTGGGCAGCCTTATTGTGTTCCTGATTTTACTGGGATGGCTTTGAGTTTCTCTCCATTTAATTTGATGTTAGCTGTCGGCTTGCTGTAAACAGCTTTTATTATAGTTAGGTATGACCTTTGTATCCCTAATGTCTCTAAGACGTTTATCATAAAGGGATGTTGAATTTTGTCAAATGCTGTTTCAGCATCTAATGAAATGATCATATGGTTTTTTTCTTTCAGTTTATTTATATGATGGATTACATTGATAGATTTTCGTATGTTGAACCA
>NW_004949265.1:29313-44150 GCF_000317375.1 Microtus ochrogaster | reverse complement strand
AATTCAAGAAAGACTTTAATTTCTTTCTTTATTTCTTCCTTGATCCAGGTGTGGTTCAGTAGTTGACTGTCCAGTTTCCATGAGTTCGTAGGCTTTCTGGGCGGTAGCATTGTTGTTGAATTCTAACTATAATCCATGGTGATCTGATAAGACACAGGTGGTTACTAATATTTTTTTTTAACTGTTGAAGTTTGCTTTGTTACCGAGTATGTGGTCAATTTTCAAGAAGGTTCCATGAGCTGCAGAGAAGAAGGTATATTCTTTCCTATTGGGGTGGAATTTTCTCTAGATGTCTGTTAAGTCCATTTGATTCATTACCTCCCTTAATCCTCTTATTTCTCTGTTAGGTTTCTGTCTAATTGACCTGTCCATTGGTGAGAGAGCAGTGTTGAAATCTCCTACTATTAGTGTGTGTTGTTTGATGACTGCCTTGAGTTTTAATAATGTTTCTTTTACATAAGTGGGTGTTTTTATATTAGGGGCATAGATATTCAGGATTGAGACTTTGTCCATATGAATTGTTCCTGTTATGAGTATAAAATGTCCCTCTCCATCTCTTCTGATTGATTTTAGTTTGAAGTCAACTTTGTTAGAAATTAGTATGGCCACACCTCCTTGTTTCTTAGGTCCATTTGCTTGATAAGCCTTTTCCTAGCCCTTTACTCTGAGTAGATATCTGTCTTTGTGGTTGAGGTGTGTTTCTTGTAAACAGAAGAATGTTGGATCCTGTTTTCGTATCCAATCTCGTAGCCTGTGCCTCTTTATAGGTTAGTTGAGTCTGTTGATATTAAGTGATAGTAATGACCAGTGGTTGTTCTTGTTCTTAATTCCTGCCTGGCTTTCTTGTCTGCGGGTTAGAGGGTAAAGACGTTATGCGAGGAAGAAAACACAGACACATGGTGATCCCACGTGGGTGCACTTTTAATGGGGGAGGGGTAACAACAAACAGGAAAAGGTGTGCAGAGACAACAGGAGAGGTGGGGAAAAAAGGGGAAGGGGGGAGCGCTTGGCAGCTCTCACTTTTTAACGGGGAATACAAAGGCTTCTGGGAATATGTCCGTGTCCAGGAGAACGCTGGGAACTGAAGTTCCGCAAAGGAACAACAGTTGTTAACTCTGGTCATTTTTTCTTTTTCTTTTTTTGGTAGTAGAGTTTGTGTGTTTCCCTTCTTTGAGTTGTGCTGGTGAAGGGTCATTAGATGTCTGAGTTATTGTGGGCGTTGTTGGACTCCTTGGGTTGTATATTCCTTCTATTACTTTCTGTAAGGCTAGATTTGTGGCTACATATTGTTTAAATTTGACTTTGTCCTGGAAATTTTTGTTTTCTCCATTTATAGTGAATGAAAGCTTGGCTGGGTATGATATTCTGGGCTTGCAACCATGGTCTCTTAGTTTCTGTAGTACATCTATCCAGGACTTTCTGGTTTTCATGGTTTCCATAGAGAAGTCAGGTGTAAGTCTGATGGGTTTACCTTTATAAGTAACTTGACCTTTTTTCTTTGCAGCTCTTAATATTCTTTCTTTATTCTGTATGTTTTGTGTTTTGATTATTATATGGCAAGGAGATTTTGTTTTTTGATCCAGTCTACTCGGTGTTCTGTATGCTTCTTGTACCTTCAACGGAATATCTGTCTTTAGGTTGGGAAAGTTTTCTTCTATAATTTTATTGAATATATTTTCTGGACCGTTGAGCTGTTCTCCTTCTTCTACCCCAATTATTTTTAGGTTTGGTCTTTTTATTGTGTCCCAGATTTCCTGAATGTTTTGTGATGAGAATTTGTTGATTTTTCTGTTTTCTTTGATCAGTGTGTTTATTTTCTCTATGGTATCTTCAGTGTCTGACATTCTTTCTTCTATCTCTTGTAATCTGTTGGTAATACTTGTCTCTGTAGATCCTGTTCAATTACCCAGATTTTCCATTTCCATCCTTCCCTTGGTTTGTGTTTTCTTCATTACTTCCATTTCATTCTTCAAGTCTTGAACCGCTTCCCTTACCTGTTTGATTGCTTTTTCTTGTTTCTCTTTGTTTTCTAGGGTATCTTTGAGACATTTATTCATTTCCCCTACCTTTTTGTTTGTAATCTCTAATTGTTTATGGCAGCTTTTCACCTCCTTTTTAAGGTCCTCTATTATTTTCATATAATTCACTTTTGAGTCGATTTCTTCTAATTCTTCTGGAATAGGGTGTACAATTCTTTTTATTTTGGGATCCCTGGATTCTGGTGATGTCATGTTGCCTTTCAGGTTGTTGGAGGAATTCTTGCATTGGCGCCTGCCCATCTCTTCCTTCAAATGGAGCCAGGAGAGGCCTGGTGTCTTGGTCCAATATTTGCTGTGACTGACTCTCTGGGTGTATCTCCTCAGTGTAGAAGCAGGAACCGTCCTGTCCAGATGGAACTCCTCAGCACCGAAACATGGACGCCTGGTAGTCCAATGACCTGTGGACAAAAGGGCGAACTTGGGGGGCAGGGCGGGGTCGAGTAGAACACAGGAGATGCTGCAGCACAAGCTGAAGGTGCCCGCATTCCCTTTCGGGGGTCCTTGAGGCTTGCCCCGTAGGCAGGCACTCACCACTCTGGGTGGGTAGCCTTAGTGTAGGAGCAGGAAACTGTTCCTGAGCAAAGGACCTTGCAGACAAGGCAGGCTGTCCAGATGGAACTCCTCAGCACCTAAACAGGGACGCCTGGTAGCCCAATGTGCCGGGGACAAAAGGAGGAATGTGGCAGGCAGGGCGGGGTCCAGTAGAGCACAGGAGACTGCAGCACAAGCTGAAGGTGTTGGAGCTCCCTTGCATGGGACCTTGAGGCCTGCCTGGTAGGCAGGATCTCACTGCTTTGGGGGTAGCCTTAGTGTAGGAGCGGAAAAGTGTTCTTGAGCAACGGACCTAGCAGACAGCAGGGCAGGCTTGGCTGGGGGACTGGGTGACTGGGTCATGTTAGGAAAAACAGCCCTGCAGCAGGAGCTGGGGGAGGGGGATTTGTGCTCTCTTCCGGGACAATCCGCCCCTGGATAGCACACACTCACCTGTCCAGATGGAACTCCTCAGCACCTAAACAGGGCTGCCTGGTAGCCCAATGAGCCAGGGACAAAAGGAAAAACGTGGCAGGCAGAGCGGGATCCAGTAGAACACAGGAGACCCTGCAGCACAAGCTGAAGGTGCCAGGGCTCCCTTGCAGGGGACCTTGAGGCCTGCCTGATAGGCAGGCACTCACTGCTCTGGATGGGTAGCCTTAGTGTAGGAGCGGAAAACCTATCTTGGGATTTTTAATTGATCTCGGGCTTTGAAATAAACCAAGATAATGATTGGAAAGGATTGTTGAAATCAGTCATACTGAAGTTTCCACATGGATAATACTACCTGCAGGATATCTTTGGCAATTAATCACAGGAAGATTCTTTGTGTAAAACAGAACCAAGAAGAATACCTGCTTTTTGGAAGAAATCTCAACTGCAAAGTTTTTCTTTTTATTGAATGTGAATGAGCTCTGTTGTGATCTTCTGAATTCTTTCTAGTTGAAAAATGTGAATCAAACCTAATCTCCCTCCCCAGTGATCAAAACGTAGAAGTTCCTTAAAGACATTGAACCTAGACCTTCTGCCATGCTCTGCATTCAATGAATGCCTCTCCTAAGTTTGGACATGCGGACCTAAATATGCTATTATGATTTTCTTAGATTTGCTTCCTAATTTACTTCTATCTGTGGCAACTCTGCGTAGCATCTGCTGTTCCCAGATAGGCCTTTCTCCTCAGTATTTCCTGGTGGATCTCATCCATTGCTCTTCTGCCAACTGATTAGCTATGGCATGTTTTCCTTCTATTTCTGGTTTTTGGTTAGATAGACGATGGTTTAAAATGAAAGTTAACATTTGTGTTCAAATTGTATCTAACATTAGCAAAAAAGGTTTTATGTTTCATAAATAGAGAGAGAGAGAGGGAGTGAGGAAGGAAGACAGAGAAGAGAGAACATTTAAAGAGGTTTTCTTAAGATGTTCTGACCAGTTTCCACTAAGTTTAGTCTGATTTATTTCAGACAAAATGTATTTTAATTTACATGGCTGGATTAAATAACTCTATGAACTTTGACCCTTGTTCTTGGGCATTAAGGATGTCAAATACCCATTTGGGTTTTGTTTATGTCTTCCTTCCTGTTACATGTCATCTGTGGTTTAAATATTTCCATCACTGGCTTTGGGAAGGAAGCTCGGACCATTTAAGTGAGAGAACAACAGACAGGAGACACAATAAATCAGAGCATTACTGATCTGATTGGATTTTGAACATCTTCCAAAAATACTCTTTGCATTCCTTTCTAATATTTGCCAACTGGATTGATTTATGCTAAAGCCTGTGACCTCATGTGGCAGTCTTTTCTTGGTCTGCTGCTGGCATATTACATGCAACCGTGGTAGCAGTAATGATCAGTAATGTAGCCCATTAAATGACTACAGCCATTAGCAGAGGATGTTGGGGTGGAAGACTTTATTTTCTTATAAAAGAATTAAGTACTATTTGTATTACTAATGCAATAATGAAAATTTACATTCCATTAACTAGAAGACATCTCTCCACATTTTCTAAACAGTAGCTTTCAATGGTAAGTATGGATTGCACAGGAGTGATGAATATCAGTGCTGAAGAAGAGCTAGTCAGGGCAGTCTGGGCTCTGTTACAGTTCCCATCCCAAAGGAGATGTCATCAATCCTTGAGCACAGGGATTCTAGCCTTCTCCACAATGAATTCCATGGCAAGCTGCTGTCTTGGGGCTACCCTGGATAGTTTTCTTCAGTCACTGGGGACTGCCTCACAAAAAAACTTTGGCTTCAATTGCTTTTTCTGCCTACATGTAAGTGATAAAACCACTTGATACACTTGATAGCTGTCACAGTAAACTTAGATGGCCACTGCTGCATAATGAGCCAGACTCCCTGACAATGACTCAAGACATTTCAGTGGGGATTGCTTTAATCTATGTATGTCAGACAAGCTCTTTAATAGCAATGACATCAACAACACCATTCTATCTGGGTAGAGGAAAGATTTATTGTAACAGATCTTAAGGCAGAGGAACTGCATAGGGGGAAGAACCATTGCACCACTTCACTGGAGAGTCTCAACTATATGGATATTGTACACCTAAAATTTCAGAACAGAAACACACTCTCATGAGCAGGGTTCTACCATCTAATTTTAGAAGTAAAACATGCATGGAAATAGCTTGTGGGCAAATTAGGTAGGTAAGATAAATAAGCAGACCAGCTCAAGAATAAGAGTTATATTTTAATAGTTGAAAAAGGGAAACTCACGCTACAAGAGTGGGAGGTCTGATATTCCATTTGTCCAGCGGGCACCGCGCAGAAAGAATGAATGCCTGTGTCCTATCAGTTTTGCTACCTGAGCTACAGGTAGCCACACCTTAACTAGATGTGATTGATTGATAGTTTCCCCCTTTTGTCTAAACAAGATCGATCCAAACCCAATACAACTATATACGATAGGAACAGATACCAAATATAAAATTACAAACAATAAACAATATTAAACAAGGAACGCATAACAAAAGTTTTACTGAACATTCTATTTCAAGGAATCTAACTATTGCATTGAAATTAAGCTTGGCTAAATCATGAGGAAGGTAACTACATTATCTAATCTTCAACTTCATCAAAGATCTGAGAAGAGAAACAATATTACTTGAGTAAACAGGAAGTGCAATAGAGAAACTTCCAAAATGTGCAACAAATGACAGAGACAACTTACTATCTGGGCAATCATCCAAAGTCGTATTTGCAATATTGAAGCAACCAACTTTGGCTAAGTCCTAGCATAATTGACATACCATTTTGAAAGGCAAGAAACTTTTCAAAATTATCTTACCCTGTCTTGGCAGGATATGACAGTCCTGTTTTATTCATTTACAGATGCTCTGTATCTCTGTCAGTGGTTGAGGTATGGGCATTTCTGTGCCCAAAGGCCAAGTCTGCCAAGAAGAAAGGCTCCAGGTGGAATGGCTTTGGTGCTCAACATTCTCTCGGGAATAGATTGATGCTGACAGGAGCAATCATATCAACAAAACCCTAAGTTATTTAAATGCCCAAAACAAAATATTTTGGCAATTTATAAATCTTAAATTATTGCAAGTATCATCACAGTAAAACCTTAAAAATTAAGCTATACTAATCACTTGATCAACACAGGGAGAACATTTAATAATTTTTCCTGTGAATGATACATAGGAAAGTTAACTCAAGTATCATTTATTTAGAGACAGTCTCACTATGTAACTGTTCTCAAACGTACAGAGATCTGCCTGCCTTTGCCATCTGAGTGCTGGGATTAAGGGTGTACACCACCATGTCTGGCTTGAGTATTTATTAGAAATTCTGTTTCACTCAGGAGTCAGAGGCAGCCATATCTCCGTGAGTTTGAGGCCAGCCTGATCTATAAGAGCCAATAACAGTACGGGCTCCAAAGTTACGGAGAAACCAAACCAAACCAAACCAAAACAAAACAAAATAAGCAAACAAAAATACTGTGAGCAAATTATAATACTGGGATTTGATTTTTTTCTATATACAAAAAAAAATACATGAAAATTACTATTAGGCAGTTTGACAAGACTACTCATGATAAATTTATGTTTGAATTTGGACAAGTGGTTTACCCAGAGGCGGAAAGAGAAATTGTATGCAAATTTGAATTAATAATTTTTACAATGAAATTTTGTAATAGATTTTTTCCACAAAATTATTTTATTTTTCATAATATAGTTTTAATTTTGTGACATTATAGTATAATTACATCATTTTACCCTTCCTTTCTTTCCTCCTACTACTGTGTGTCTCCTTCACTCTCTCAAATTTATGGACTTCTCTTTTTTTGTTGTTTTTATTGAGCTATACATGTTTCTTTGTTCCCTTCCCTGTCTCTCCCCTCCATTTCAATCATCCCCATGCTCCCAATTTACTCAAGAGATCTTGTCTTTTACTACTTCCCATGTAGAGGTAACCTAGATCCAGAAAGACAATTATCACATGTACTCACTCATAAGTGGTTTTTAAACATAAAGCAAAGAAAACCAGCAAATCAGAATTCCAGAGAACCTAGACAACAATGAGAATACTAAGAGAGACATACATAGACTCTTCTTTTAAATTGTGTGTGTGTATGTCTGTGTGTGAGTGTATGTATGTACATACATATACAAAACAACTATATACACGTATTCAAAGGGTGTGTGTGTACATACACATACATAACAACTATATCCACTTATGTGGAGGGTTTTCCCTTTCTGTGTTAATGCAATTACCATCTGGTAATGTGGTAGTTCAGGTTTTATTTAGGAAGCCATTTTGATGAGACTTCAGGGGTGCAGCCTCTGTGGCATTCCTAAGGAGACACAATCAGAAAATTTTTGTAATCTTTCTTTCCACCTTCCTTACACAGGGATCCCTGAGCCTTAGGTACAGGAATTGTTTTGTTGATTTATTAGTTGGACTTGACACCACAAGATTTTTTGTTCTTAATTTTCTAAAGGAACTCTAGCTAATATAAACAGAAACTCATTCTTTACAATCTAAGTAGCAAGGTACTCTTTAATCCCCATCATAGGCAATATTAAATCATCATCATGGCAATCTGGGCTGAGGAACCCAACAGATTTTAATACATGTTGAAACTTAGTGATTCTCTTATGCTTTGATTGATGGGAGGAGATGGTACATGCAAGGGTATCTGTGCTCTTTCTGGAGACATTTCCTCTTTCTGAACTTTCCATAATGGCAAAAAACCTTCTAAGTCCATTTCGAATGCCTGAGATTTCAGCATGAATTATTTCTTGGGTGTTTGTTGACATTGCAGAAAGCCAAAGGGCCAATCAGACTGACTTTTGAAGAATCAGGTTGAGCTATTCTTTATCAATATGAGAAGCCATCAGTTTTAAAGCAGGAGCTGTATAAAACACTGGTAAAGGCAATGATGCTTAGAATTGCTGACAGTAGTACACATAGCATCATGGATGGGAAAAAAAAAAAAACACCGAATTTCCTCATGTGTGAAGAAAACTGAGGAAAAATTCATATGATTCAATTATAATTTATATGCTAGTAAGAATCAGTAATACTGAGAATGAACAAGAATCAACGTGTTTTTTTCTACAAAGTATAGAAGAAGAGATCAAAGGCCAATTATGTGTGCATGTAATCATTGTACTGGATAGTCTTGTGTCAAATTGACACAATTTAAGATCCTCTGAGAGGAGTGAACCTCAATGCTTCCATAAGATCCGATTGTAGTCAAACCTGTAGGACATTTTCTTTAAGTGATGGGGAGGGTCCAGCCTGTTATGTGTGGTACTATCCCTGGGGCTAGTGGTCCTGAGTTTTATAAGAAAGTAGGTTAGCCAACCCATAGGGAGCAAGCTGTCCCCAGGCTCTTGTCCTGTTTGAATTCCTGTCCTGATTTCCTTCAGTGATGGACTACAGTGGAAATATAATAAAAAAATAAATCCTTTTCTCTCCAGCTTCCTTTTTGGTCATGATGTTTCACCACAGCAGCAGAAATTCTAACTAAGATAATCAGGGAGCATAAGTCCTAGAAGAATTTACTTAGACTAATGACACCAAGAGGATGAAATGGTAGCCTACAGAATGGAAAAAGATCTTCACCAACACAACATCTCACAGAAGACTGAGATTCAAAATATATAAAGAACTAAAAACAGCCTGGTCTACAAGAGCTAGTTCCAGGACAAAAACCAAAAAGCTACGGAGAAACCCTGTCTCGAAAAATCCAAAAAAAAAAAAAAAAGAACTAAAAGAACTGGACATCAAAACAACAACAAACAAAACCAAATACTCCAACTAAAATATACCATTCAGATTTAAACAGAGAATTCACAACAGGGGAAATCTCAAATGGCTGAGAATCACTTAAAGAAATGTTTATTTTTGGCCATCTGGGAAATGAAAATCAAAATGACTCTGATATTCCATTTTACACCTGTCAGAATGGTGAAGCTAAAAAAAAACACAAGTGACAGCTTATGTTAGAGAGGATGTGGAGCAAAGGAAGCACTCATCCATTGCTGGTGGGAGTGCAAACTTGTACAGCCACTTTGGAAATAAGTATGAAAATTTCTCAGAAAATTGGGAATTGATCTACCTCAAGGTCCAGCTATAACACTCCTGGACATATACCCAAAGACACACCATCATATGAAAAGGATGTCCATAGTAGCTTTATTTTTAATAGCCAGAAACTGGAAACAACCTAGATGTCCCTCAACAGAAGAATAGACAGAATAGACAAATAGAATATGGTACATCTACACAATGGAGTGTCACTCAGCTGTCAAAAACAATAACATCATGAATCTGCTGATAAATTGATGGAACTAGAAAAGATCATCCTGAGTGAGGTAATACAGGCAGAGAGAGACAAACATGGTATGTACTCATTTAAAAATAGATATTAGCAATAAAGCAAAGTAGAGAAATCCTATAATCTGAAGACTCAGAGAAGCTAGGTAACAAGGAGGGCTCAAAAGGGGACACATGAACCTCACTGTGAAGGGGAAATATAATAGACTTTGCTGGTAGATGACATGGGGGATGGGAGTGTCTGGGTGAGGGTGAGGGATGGGAACAGGAGGGGTTAGGCTGAGAAGGATGGAGAAGGAGAGTACTGGGAGAGACAATTGGAATCTGGGGATATCTCCGGGATGAGCTAGAAACTCAGTGCAGAGGAAACTCTCAGGAATCCATGAGAGTGACCCTAACAATAGGATATAATGGAGCCTGAACTGGCCCTTTCTCTTAAACAGGCAAGACTTCCAGTAGATGGACTAAGACACAAACCTAGTCACAAAACCTTCAACCTACAAACTGCCTACAAGATGTACTGGGCTAAAAAGGTAACACATAGATTCTGGGAGTGGCCAACCAATGACTGGTCCAGCTTGAGAACCATACCATGAGAGGGAGTCCAGCCTTGACATTGGATAGAGGGCCAAGACCTGGAGGCAGGATAGACCAGAGCCCTAGGATAGAACCAAACAGACTGGAAAGGAAAACAAATGAATGATTCATAATGATGTTCTTCTATACTTATAGATAGGTACCTAGCCCAGTTGTCATCAGAGAAGCTTTTTGCCACAACTGGTAGAATTAGATGTAGAGACCCATAGCCAAACATTAGGTGCAGCTCCTGGAATCCTTTGGCAGAGTGGGACAAAGTATTTTAGAAACCAGAGAGGTCAAGGACACAATAAACCCCACAGAATCAACTAACCTGGGGCTTATAGGTGCTCACAAAGACTGAACTGACAACCAGGGAGGCTCTGTGGTCACTCTGCATATATATTACAATTGTATAGCTTGGTCTCCTTGTGGGACTCCTAACAGCGGCAGCAGAAACTGTCTCTAACTCTGTTGCCTGCTTTTGTGACCCTTTCCTCCTACAGGGTTGTCTTGTCTAGACTCAATAGGAGAGGAGATGCCTGGTCTCACTGCAATTGGATATGCTATGGCTGTCTGACATACATGGGAGTTCTGACCTTTTCTTAATAGAAATTGAGGGGGTATGGGTAGGGATAGGGGAGGTGGAAAAGGACTGGGATGAGAGGAGAGAGGGGAAACTCTGGTTGCACTGCAAAACACACAAGCAAACAAATACATAAAAAGAAGCCTTAGAAATAATTGTGTATTATTGGAAAGACAGCAAAATTTTAAATTCCAAGCATAACTAGAATAACAGTTGTTTGATAGTTATATAAAAATATATTAGCAATGTAAACATAATAAAATATATCACCAAGTATTATTTTATCATTTTTATTCAGGTCACATTTTTAATTTTTGGATATAATGAAATATGTTGAGAATATTTATGTTTAGTTAATAGCATGTCTTTCAACATGTTAAACATTTCTTTTAAGATACAGGCTAGAAAATGTTTGCAGAATGAATTAACATAATTATAATTACTTATAACCAACTACATATTTTAAAACCATTTAGAATTTGCTAAACTATTACATACAGGTTTGAAAAATGGTTTCTGTGTAAGTATCTTTTTGACTATGATTTCAAATCTAACTACACAGTTTTTCTTTTGAGTACTAAAAGGATACATTTAATTTTATATTATAAGGGAACGATTATATCTTAGATATACCAAATTATGATAACTATGCTCTAAAAATATACTAGCATGACTGACAATGGTACCTCCTACTTATTTTTTCAAAATATTGAGGTAAGTAATGTATAGTAACACCTTCATACCTAATCCTGTTGCCTTAATTGTGTCCACTGAAAGAGTCTTCTTTGTATTCTATTAGAAGTCTTTTTACTGATCTTGGATTATAAATGCTACTTATTGCTTTTCCAGTATATGTATCTATTCATTCACAAAGTATTAGACTTATTCTGTACACTGACCATTCAAAAATAAATAAAATAGAAAAAGCAAAATCAATGTATAGTATGACTTAAGCTATCAACTAAAAAACTATTATTGTAAAAATAGATGTTTTACATTTCCTAAAATTTAGATGTTTTTAATTTTTGTCAAAAACAACTTTTTACTTTAAATAGTATTTCCCTCTACAGATTACTTCCACTTCCTCCCCCTCTACCCACACAACTTTAACTCTTTCTACGAGGAAACAGAAATCACAAACAACAATAAAACCTAGAAAATAAAATAAGACAATATCCAAAGGAAAGCAAAACAAAACTCACAAACACAAAAACCATTATAAGTTGGTCAAGTATACCTGAACATGTGGCCTGTCCTGGAGGGGTTGATATACCCAGTATTAATCCATCGGAGAAAACAGATTTTCCCTCTTCCAGCAGGTATAAGTTACAATTCATTTGTTAACCTTTACCCTAGTATTGAAGTTTTCATTCATTCATTCATATTTTTAAATATAACAAAACAATATATAATAAAATAAAACATATACTATCACATCGAGGTTTGACAGGAACCTAAGAGAAGGCATAAGAACCAGAGACCAACTTTTTCTCACACTCAGGAATCCCATAAAACACTAAACTGGAAGCCATACTATAAACCCAGAGAAACTGGGGCATTTGTGTGCAGGCCCTGTTCATGCTGATTCACTCTGTGAATTCATATGAAATTCACTAATGTAGATTTAGAAGACCTTGTTTTTTTGATGTCCTCCATCCACTCTGGCTCTGTTTCCACAGGGTTCTTGAGTTCTGAGGGGAGGGATTTATCTGATGGAGATGTCCCATATAGGGCTGAGTGTTCCAATGTCTCTCACTCTCTGAACCTCGTCTGGCTGTGGGTCTATATATTAGTTTACATCTACTGCAGGAGAAACCTTCTCTGATGGCTGAACAAGGTACTGATCTATGAATTTTACAAAATAACTTTAGGAGTCATTTTCTCACAATAATTTTTTTTTTGTAATAGACCAATAGTATTTGGTTTTATTTTAGGACCAGGTATCTAGTCTCTAGTTATTGATCACACACGTACTGTTGGGTGTGTGTTCCATATTGGGGTGTGACCTTTAAGTCATAGTAGTTATTGATTGTTACTCCCATAAGTTTTGTTCCACCATTGCCCTGGCATATCTTCCAGGCAGTACAACATTGTAGATCAAAGGGTTTGTG
The DNA here is from genome assembly GCF_000317375.1 of Microtus ochrogaster. NCBI lineage: Eukaryota > Metazoa > Chordata > Mammalia > Rodentia > Cricetidae > Microtus > Microtus ochrogaster. The sequence goes on along the minus strand of NW_004949265.1, from coordinate 31,497 downwards.
GCTTGGTGGGTGTTGACATTTCTCTTGGTAGTATGCAGAGTATAATCCTGTAGCAAACACTCCAGAGCATAGGGATGAAGGCTCTATGTAGACAGCAGCTCAAATTCTTTATGGTCAATGAATTGTGGAGGTTTTGTCTTCAGCAGCAGGAACTTGGGGTCAATTTGTGGAGAGCAACTTATTATCTGGGCAACAGCATGGATTGTCTTGTAGATTTCCATGGTACTCCTTTGACCAACAACCCCATTGGCTGTAACCCAGTCCCTTTATGGGAAGCTTTGTTTAATGACAAAAGATGACTGGTTGTGACACACTCTCTCATTATTTGGAGACTCTATTAGGATCAGCTTCATGTATTTTAGGAAGTTTCTGCTTCAAGAAGGTTTCATATCATTCCTTAAGTTTGTCTCAATTCCAGATGTCTCTCCAGCAATTCTTCCTTCAACCCATCTCCACGCTCCCTCCCCATCTGATTCTCCTTTCTCATCCCCTCATCCCCAGTCCATATATAAAATCTGTTCAATTTCCACCAGAGAGATCCATGTGACTCTATGAGTCTATTCTTCTATACCTGACCTCTCTGAGGCTATGGATTTGTAGGTTGTTTACCATTGACTTAACAATACGTGTTGTATTTGTCTTTCTGGGTCTGAGATGCCTGATTCAAGATTTCATCTGTCCCATCCTTTTGCCTGAAAGTTTCATAATGTCATCTTTTTATGAGCGATACTCCATTGTATAAATTTATCACACTTTTCCCTATACTTTTGTTGAAGGACATCTAGGTTGTTTCTAATTTCTGGCTATTATGAATACAGCGGCAACAAATATCTTTGAGCTAGTGTTTTTGTCATAGGATGAAGCATCCCTTATATGCTCAAGTAGTATAACTGAATCTTGAGATATATCAATTTCTATCTTTCTGACGAAATGCCACCCTGATTTCCATACACTCCTACCAACAATGGATGCCTATTCCCCCTGATTCCAAATCCTTGTCAGCATAAGCTGTCACTTAATTTATTGATTTGAGCCATTCTGCCAGGTGCAAGTTGAAATCTCAAAGTAGTATTGATTTGCATTTCCCTGATGGGTAAGAATGATGCACATTTCCGTAAGCGTTTCTTAGCCATTTGAGTTTGCACTGCAGAGAATTCTCTGTTTAGAACTCTACCCCCTTTTAAATTGGCTTATTTCCCTTTATATCTAGTTTTTTAAAAGTTTTTTTCTATATTCCAAATATTAGTCATCTATTAAATGTGTGATTAGTAAAAATATTTTTCCATTCTGCAGGTTTCTACTTTGTCTGAATGATGGTGTCCATTACTGTGCAGAAGCTTCCTAGTACCATGAGGCTCCATATACTAATTATTGATCTCAGTGCATGTGCTAATGGTGTCCTGTTCAGAAAGTCTTCTTCTGTACCATTGAGTTCAAAGCAATTCTCCACTTCTTTTTCTATCAAGTTCATTGTATCCGATTTTATGTTGAGGTCCTTGGTCCATTTGGAGTCCAGTTTTGTGACTGATACAGTGGGAGTCGAGTTTTGTGCAGGATGATAAGAATGAATTGCATGTTGAGTTTTGAGATAAGAATGGATTGAAGTCTTCTACATGCAGCCATTCCATTTAACCAGAACCTTTTGTTGAAGATATTGTCTTTTTTCCTTAAGGTGTTTTTCTGGCTTCTTTATCAAAGATCAGGTGTCCATAGGTGTGCGGGTATATGTTTGGTCTTCAATTTGATTCCATAATCAACATGTTTTTGTGCCACTATCATGCTGTTTTTATTACTATAGCTTTGTAATAAAATTTGAAATATGGGATGGTAATACCTCCAGCATTTCTTTTATTATTCAGTTTTGTTTTAGCTATCCTGTCCTTTTTTTTTAGTTTTCCATAAGAAGCTGAGAATTGTCCTTTTAAGATCTGTGTGGAATCATGTGGGAATTTTGCTGGTGATTGCATTAAATCTGTAGATTGCTTTTGGTAGGCTGGCTATTTTTACTATGTTAATTCTACTGGTGCATGAGTATGAGAGATTTTTCGTTCTTCTAATATCTTCTTCAAAGACTTGAAGCTTTAATAATACAAATATTTTATTTGCTTGGTTAGATCTATTTCAAGATGTTTTATATTATTTGTGGCTACAAAAATTTTTAATTTTTATTTCTTTCTCAGTCCC
>NW_004949265.1:2208-2930 GCF_000317375.1 Microtus ochrogaster | reverse complement strand
GCGCCTGCCCATCTCTTCCTTCAAATGGAGTCAGGAGAGGCCTGGTGTCTTGGTCCAATATTTGCTGTGACTGACTCTCTGGGTGTACCTCTTCAGTGTAGAAGCAGGAACCATTCCTCTTCAGATGGAACTCCTCAGCACCAAAATATGGATGCCTGCTAGTCCCTTGACCGGAAGACAAAGGGGGAACTTGGGTGGCAGGGTGGGGATGAGTAGAAGACAGGACACCCTACCACACAAGCTGAATGTGCTCTTGCTCCCTTTCCGTGGTCCTTGAGGCCTGCCCCATAGGTAGAGTCTCACCGCTCCAGGTGGGTAGCCTTAGTGTAGGAGCAGAAAACTGTTCCTGAGCAAAGGACCTTGCAGAAAAGGCAGACTTGGGGAGGGGGGTCGTGTGTGAGAAAGATACCTTTGCAGAAGGAGCTGGGGGAGGGGGATTTGTTCTCTCTTCCAGGATAATACGCCCCTGGATAGCACCCACTCACCCTTCCAGATGGAATTCCTCAGCACCTAAACAGGGCTGCTTGGTAGCCCAATGATCGTGGGACAAAAGGATGAACAGAGCAGGAAGGGCAGTATCCAGAAGAGCACAGGAAACCATGGCACAGGAGCTTAAGGTGCCAGGGCTCCCTTACAGGGAACCTTGAGTCCTGCCCAGTAGGCAGGCACTCACCTCTCTGGGTGGGTAGCCTTAGTGTAGTAGCTTAAAACTGTTCTTGAGC
>NW_004949265.1:0-796 GCF_000317375.1 Microtus ochrogaster | reverse complement strand
GCCTGGTAGCCCAATGATCCGGAGACAAAAGGATGAATGGAGCAGGCAGGGCAGTATCTAGAAGAGCACAGTAGACCCTGGTGCAGGAGCTGAGGGTGCCAGGGCTTCCTTACAGGGGACCTTGAGGACTGCCCAGTAGGCTGGCACTCACCGCTCTGGGTGGATAGCCTTAGTGTAGGAGCTTAAAAGTGTTCTTGAGCACTGGTCCTAGCATACAGAAGGGCAGGGTTGGGAGGGTATGCTGGGGGCTAGGTTTTGCATAAGAAAGATAGCCCTGCAGAAGGAGCAGTGGGAGGGGGGTTTGTGCTCTCTTTGGAGACAATCTGCCCCTGGATAGGACACACTCACCAGTCCAGGTGGAACTCCTCAGCACCTAAACTGGGCTGCCTGGTAGCACAATGATCCAGGGACAAAAGGAAGAACAGAAAGGGGCAGTCAGGGCGGTATCCAGAAAAGTACAAGAGACCCAGGTTCACAAATTAAGGTTCCCTGGGCTCCCTTACAGGGGACCTTGATGTCTGCCCAGTAGGCAGGCACTCACCTCTCTGGGTGGGTAGCCTTAGTATAGTAGCTTAAAACTGTTCTTGAGCTCTGGTCCTAGCACACATCAGGGCAAGGTTGGTGGGGGGGTGCTGGAAGCCTGGGTCATGCCTAAGAAAGACAGCCCTGCAGAAAAAGTTGGGGGAGGGGGGTTGTGTTCTCTTCCACGACAATCCACCCCTGGATAGCACACACTCACCAGTCCAGGTGGAACTCCTCAGCACCTAAACAGGGCTGCCTGGTAGCACAATGATCC
>NW_004949264.1:278778-291003 GCF_000317375.1 Microtus ochrogaster | reverse complement strand
TGTGTGTGTGTGTGTGTGTGTGTAGCCTTGCCTGTCCTGGAACTTGCTTTGTAGACCAGGCTGGCCTCGAACTCAGATATCCACCTGCCTCTGCCTCTGCCTCTTGAGTGCTGGGATTAAAGGCACGAGCCACCACCACCTGGCTATTCTCCTGCTTTTAAGCAATAGCATGAAAGTCAGGAGAGTGATATTTTTATACCTGCCATTTTCAACTCTTCCTATCAGTCAGTGTGCCTCTGTGGCATTCTCAGCTCCTCCTAGAGCTGCACTTTCCTCGTCTATAAAACAGCAATAACACTTTCTACCTCCCTTTCTTAGCTTCATACACCTTTGGCAAATTTAAGACTGGGTAATCTATAAAAAAATAAGGTAGCGTACATATATGTTCCCAGCAAAGGAAGCTAAGGTGGTAAGAACTTGAGTATGAGGCTAGTCTGGGCAAGACCCTGTCTTAAACAAGAGTAAAATCCAAACCCCAGAAATGTTCTTTCCCACAGTTTCAAAAGCTGGGAAGCCTAGAACTAGTATTCTACTGCTTCCTATCTCCAGAAATCAGAAAGAAAAGAAATGAAAGAACTCCCCCTGCCAAACTCTTTTAGGAAGGTCATCAGCTCACGAGGACAGAGCCCTCCCAACCTAATTTACTCCCCCAAAGGCCCCACTTCCCAAGAGAGTCACATTTAGAATTATGTGTTCAGCACGTGATTTTTGAAAAGGCCCTATTAAAAGCATAGCCCTCTTGGTATCACTTTGAGGCATGAGATAGTAAATGCAAAACATAATATAGTTAGTGCAATGTGCTAGTATTAAGGGGGGGGGGCTATTAGGAGGTATCTTTATCAAGAGTATGGCTAATTCATGGCTGGGGCTTGTGATTTCATAAGGGAGTAAAGTAAATCACTATTTACAATAGCCAGGTTATAGAACCAGCCTAGAGGCCCACTAACAGATGAACATACAAAAAGCACATGGGATGGATACACCATTGTGGCGCCTGCACCACCTGGAATCATGATAGGGCAAGGGTCTGGGGAATAAAAAAACAGAGAGACATGGATCGCTCTTGAAACAACAATGCCAATTTTGCTGCAGCCAGCGCAGCCTGGATGCCAAGACTGGCGGGGGTGGGGTGTGCCGGGATTGAGACACGGAGGCTTCTTTTCAGGTGGAAGAACAGCAATCTACTCCTTCTGTGGAGACCCACCGGCCAGAAAGAACACAAACATCCTTGTCAATTACAGACCACAAGGAAGTTCCGCTGTCCAGGGGGAGTGAGGGCAGCTGGATCACAACAAGTTTTATTGTGTTCCAGGGCAGCTTATATAGGGCTCTACTTGACTAATGGCCACACCCTAGCTCTCGAGATTTTTCAATTGCAAACCTGCCAGAAACCACTCCCCTGGCACCAGAAACTCATGAAGGTCTCATGCCCAGCGCAGCTGCAAGCACAGGAAAACAAGCTGTTTATTCCGGCAGACAAGGGGTCATAGACAATTCAGGGTCTGAGGCTCAGCAGTCCCCAACAGCTCCCCGTTTTTTATATAATCAACCTGTCCGGGTAGGGTATCAACAGTGCTAGCCACAGCTACTGTCTGGCTGATGGCAATTCCAGCTGCTGCGTTGAGGGCCGCAGCAATGACAACGGCCACTATAGCTGTGGTGATCTGACGTCTCGGAGGGATGGCTTGCCACCAGCTGATTCACCGGGATAGGTACCAAGCCTGGAACCTGGACAACAGCGGCAGTCATCTCATTAGCCCAAGAGTTGCTGAAATGACATGAAATTTGAGAGCAGTTAAGGGCAGAATCATTCAAGGTATGATTAGTTACAGACAGCAGCGTGAGAAGTCTTATTTTGGCTCTGGTTTAACTGCCATTCCATTTTTGCTGTGCCATTCATTAAACAAGGAAGAATCCTGCACAGCCAAGGGTCTGAAAACACAAACTGCCAGACAATTTCCACACACCAGTAACATTATTGAGTCCCCAATTAATGGGAATGGCTGGTGTCCAGTAGCCCAATCAATGGAAAGAAAGTACGCCATATGGGACTATTCAGGCCCACGGCATCAGCACTGGTGGATTCCTGACCAGGGCCCATTGTACCTGTTGGCCGTGGCTGATGGTACAAGCCCAACGGCCTCCCCAAGCTGCTCCCTGACCCCGCAACCTTCAGTAAACAATCATTTAGGGAATTTAGGCGTAGTTCTCTACAAACTGCTGTTTTTTTATTGAGCAAAGTAATTTTTGGGGGTGTTCAAGGCAACCTTTTGGAGGGCTTGGTCCATAACATATTCTTAGATGACTCAAACCTTAATGTCATGATACATTTATCCTGGTTTTTCGTAGCAGCCCATACAATAAAATGTCTCTTCTGTGTACATTTCATTTTTTTTTTTTTGCAAAAGCATGAGGATTTTATTAATTCTGTCATGACAGGGTCCCCCAGCATTGTACATTTCATTTTTATGTGGCTTACTTTTCTTTATTCCTATTACTTTTTCTGCAAACTTACTGTCTCTTTAAAGTCTTTGTTCAATTCTGGTACCCTGTTTTTTCAGTAGTACCTTCAATTCCTTCATGAGAGCAGACTTGGAAGAATCCGCTCCCATCCTTACAATTCACCCTCACCTTTTCTATGTTACTTACCTGCTGACCAGTCTTCCAGAGAGTGTCCCTCAGTGTCCCTAGTTCCCCATCCCAGCAGAGCCTCCACCTGTGGCACCCGTACCACCTGAGACTGCAGTTGGGCAAGGGTCTGGGGAGTAAAAAAAACCACAGAGACATGGGTGACTCTTGAAGCAAGAATGCTAATTTTATTGTGTTCCAGGGCAGCTTATGTAGGGCTCTCCTTGACTAATGGCCACACCTTAGCTCTCAGGATTTTTCAGTTGCAAGCCCGCCAGAAACCACACCCCTGCCATCAGGAACTCATGAAGGTCTTGTGCCCAGAGCAGCTGCAAGCACAGGAAAACAAGCTGTTCACTCCGAAAGACAAGGGGTCATAGAAAATTCAGGGTCTGAGTGTCTGCAGTCTGCAACACACCATGGAGTAATAAAGAACAAAATTATTGTCATTTGCAAAGACAAGTGAATGACACTAGAGATCAGCATTTTAAGCGAATAAACCAGACTAAGACAACTGTCACATGTCTTTGATTGTATATCCAATCTAGATTATATATATATAATATATATCACATATAAATCATAAAACTACAAGTGGGACTACGGAAGACTGAGGTGGGGGAGGACAGGAACATCAATCACAGGGAAGAATTTGAGCAAAGTATATACTATATATCAATAACTGTCACGGCCACCCTCGACCTGCAAGGATGACGCGACCACCGGAGCTCTTCTCACTGCAGTTTATTCCAGGACTTTATTCACAGCAATCTATCTCCTTCTCCTTCTCTTTCTCTCTCTTTCCCTCTCTCTCTCCTCTCTCTCCTTGACCTCTCTCCTCGGGCCAACCTCTCCCAGCCCTTAAGGAGGCATGGGCTGCCAACCCCGAACTGCCAGGTGGGCACTGCCCATAGGTTCACGCATATGCAGGCAGCTGATAATCATTGCATGATCATAGCATAGGTCAGGCCTTAGCCATCTCAGGAGTTGATTATACATCTCCATCAGGTGTGACACCACGCAGCTCACTACAAATAACAATACCGTAACAAAACCTATCACTTTGTAGAATGCCTATATACATTTTTTTTCTGCAAAAAATAGATGCACAAGCCAGGTAGTGGTGATGCATGACTTTAATTCCAGCACTTGGGAGGCAGATGGATCTTAGTGAGTTCGAGGCCAGCCTCTACTACAAAGCAAGTTCCAGGACAGCCAGGACTGTTACACAGAGAAACCCTGTCTCAAAAACCCAAAAGGAAAAATTAATGAGAACCCCCCCCAGCTCCTTTATGCAATAAAAGAACTTGGCAAAAGGCAGCAACTTTGGAATAGAGCAGGTACACAGCAAACACCGAATCTGTGGCTGACCTGGGTCTAGAACTGTAAGGAATCGATTTCTGTTTTTTATTACTCATGAAGCTGAAGGCATTTCCTTATAACACCTAGATAGACTAAGACAGCATGGCTAGGGAGCTTTAGCTATTAAAATTATTTATGGTCATAAAATTATTTATGAAAGTAGTTTAATTTTTTCTTTAAAAAAACCCCATACTTTTACATTATGGCATAAACCTGTAATCTGGGCGGTTGCGGCAGGAAAATCATTGAGTTGGATGCCAGCTTGAGCTACAGAGGGAGCATGAGACCTGGACAGTGAGATCCCATTTCAAAAAACTAAAAATGTATGAGTTAATTACAGCAAAACAAAAAACAAAAATCCATATATGTGGTTAAGGGCTGGGCCTCTAACTCTGGCAGAGCATTTGTCTAACGTGAAGAAGGCCATGTGGGTGGTTGTACATGTGAGTTAGCAACACCAAGAAATAATCACACTTTAATTGTTTTACTACAGTGACCATGAAGTTTATTTTTTAAGCAACTGATTTTGGAATACTATAGACATAGAAGTTACACTAAGTATTTGCTTAACTTCTGAAATTTTGTTTTTAGCCGACTATATAATAACACCTATAGATTTAGAATACTAAAGTTCTTCCTGGTTCTAGAATAAACGCTGAGATGACCAATTATGGATATCTCTAACACAGATAAAGGGAACTGAAATAATTCCTGCTTGCTCAGCTAACACATGTTGTAAATGTTTCTGGGAGCTGCCTGCACAGCTCTAGGTTATTATCAGCTCTAAGATCAAATTCCAAAGTGCATTTTCTTTGAAAAAAAAAAACCAACAAACCAGGACAGCCTGATCAACCATGGAGGTTGATTAAGGTCTTTACTAATTGTTTTGGTTTATTTACGTATTTTTGAGACAGGGTCTTACTTTGAAGATGCGGCTACCCTGGAACTCAGTATTAGACCAGGCTGGCTTCCAAATCCCAGAGATTCACCTGCCTCTGCCTCCCAAGTGTGTGTGTGTTGCTCGTATAATAACAGTTATACAGTGTTTCCAGCTTCTGTACCAATACCATACATCCCATCCAACGCCATGTGAGCATTAGGTATTTAACCTATCATTCAAAACTACTGAAAATAAAAAGACCATCCTCTCAAGTTAGAAAGCTCTAACAGATCTGAGGGGACAGGTCACTAGAGTGGTGGGTTCCGGGTCTGTAATAGCTCTGGTTTTAGTTACTGTTCGTTTGCCCATTCAACACATATTCATGAAGGACCTGATCCAAGTGATAGGCTGTGTGGAAACCTACCAGGCCCTGAATAAGAAAGTTATATTTTACATGTGAAGAAAGCGAGAGCACTCACACTTAACACGGAGTTCAGTATGTAAACTGCTTTAAGAAAAAGGCCTATGGAAATGGTCTGGAAGAGGATTTGTGAGAATCTTTTTCTTCTTGCTGTATTTCTTTGTGAAGAGCTTTCGAGCTTATGGAAGGAGTAACAAGAGTGATAGTCATTAACCTTTAGGGAATAAAAGCGTGCGTGGCCTGGTGCTGGTGGTGCACCACTTTAATCCTAGCACTCAGGAGGCAGAGGCAGGTGGATCGCCTCTGTGAGTTCGAGGGCCAACCTGGTTTACAAAGTGAGTTCCAGGACAGCCAGGACTGTTACACAGAGAAAGCCTATCTTGAAAAACCAAAACAAATCAAAACAAAAAAAAAAAACCCAAAAAGTGTATGTAAGAGTGTAACTAATTGAGCCCTAATGTAACTCAGTTGAGCCCTAGCAATACAGAGCCTGACACCAGGATGCTTGGGGATTAGGGTTAAGAATGGCCTTAGATGACAAGGTGGATTCTCAAAGGCTTTCTCCTTGGGAGGCCTGGAGATGGGAAGGTGATCAAGTTATATTCTTCTTTATCGCTTCCTTTAACTATGCGCTGGCTGGGCCCAAGATACTCCCCTAGCCACGCCCCCTCGTGCTCTTCCTGGCATTCCTTGCTCGCCCCATGCCCACCCACTCATGGCCAGGCTTCCCCGAGGCCCCGCCCCCTCGCGGTCCAAACTCGCCCAGGGTAGCCTCCTTCCAAAGCCCCCCCCTTCGCAACGTCGCCTTTCGCCGGTCCCGCCCCTCCGCTCCGCCCTCCCCGCGCGTGGTCTAGTGGGGCTTTCCTCCGAGTTGCGCTGCGCACTCGAGGGATGTTTCTCCGAGCTGTTGGCTCTGGGCTGACGTTGCTCTTCCGCACTCCTGGGCTTGCAGCGGTTGCCGCCATGAGCACTGGCACCTTCGTCCAGTTGGAGCCGCTCAACTACCGCGGCGGGGCCCGTGTGGAGCCCGTGGACAGCAGCGGCACGGAGAAGGCCTTCGAGCCGGCCACCGGTAACCGGGCGGGACGCGGGTGGAGTGGGCTCTCTTTGGCCCTGTGCACTGGCTCTGCTGCAACCCTTGTCTTCCTTCCGAGCACTCAGCAAAGGGTTGCTGGACTTGCACGGCTGCAGTGTGGAGCACAGAGTACTGCGGAGGCTCGTGGGAAAGTGTGAGCTGGGGCAAATTAAACCTATGTTAAATGTTTACAGCAGTTCTTATTGAATGGTTAGTAGAGCCCACTGAGCCTCGTGGTAAGTGAGCAGTCCAGGGTTCTAGGGTTCTCAGATCTCCTCTGTTGCAGAGTTGTCTCCTCTATTACACACACACACACACACACACACACACACACACACACACACACACACACATATTCTAAGTTACCCAGTAGCACTTAGGAGAGTTTGTTTTGTTTATTTTTAATTTTTTTTTTGTTTTTTGGGACAGGGTTTCTCAGTAGCTATGGAGCCAGTCCTGAACTCTGTAGACCAGGCTGGCTTCGAACTCAGAGAGAACCACCTGCCTCTTCCTCCCGAGTGCTGGGATTAAAGTCGTGTGCCACCATACTTGGCTTGTTTTTATTTTTAAAATGATACGTGTTAGCCGGGCGGTGGTGGAGCATGCCTTTAATCCCAGCACTCGGGAGGCAGAGGCAGGTGGATCTCTGTGAGTTCGAGACCAGCCTGGTCTACAAGAGCTAGTTCCAGGACAGGCTCCAAAACCACAGAGAAACCCTGTCTCGAAAAACCAAAAAAAAAAAAAAAAAAAAATGATACGTGTTGAGTGTTTTGCCTGCATGTGTGTTGTTTACTACTTGGAACTTTATTGGACTTGAAAGGGATTCCTGGTCACAAAATTAAGAACGAAATGAGATCATGGTCACAGGGATCCCGCAAAGAAGGCTGATAGAAACAATTTCAAATGTGTTTTGTAACTGCTTGAGATAAAACGGACTTTCTGCTTCTCTCTAGGCCGAGTGATAGCTACTTTACAGTGTTCAGGAGAAAATGAAGTAAATTTGGCTGTTAAAAGTGCAAAGGATGCCTTTGAAATCTGGAGAAAGAAATCTGGCATGGAGCGTGGCCAAGTCCTTTTAGAGGCTGCCCGGATGGTAAAGGTGTGTATCAATCTTTTCCTATTGAGCCAGCTCCACTTGCACTGCTCTGAGGGTGGTCACAGTTAATATCGGATAGCTCGTGTGAAATGGAGAAACATTCATTCCCCGTGCTCACCTTGGTATGTAAAGCACAAATCCCCTGAGGGCTCCCTGGGACCTTAATTGCTTGGGAAGAGTCCAGATTCAGAGATACAAAAAACCCAACCAAACAAACAAACAAAAAAACTTATCAGAAACTTAGAAGATTCAGAGTGATGTACATCAGAACGTGAATTCTACCTTTGGTGGGAATGTCGGGTTTCCTTTTCTTCCCTTTTTTTTGTCATAAGTATGCTGTAAGAAACCTTGAAGGGTCTGAGAGTTAACCTGCTTGCAAGAATGTGTGTTTATATGTATAATCAAATATCTGTATGCATACTTATCAGTGGTATCATATATATTCTGATAGAACGCATGGAGCTTTGGAGATCAGAGAAAAAGTCTTCTTACAGCACACTGTAGCGGCTTGTAGGTGTAGGGGGAATTAGGGTATCGGAAGACTTTCTGCGTCTTCTCCTCCTATTCTGGGGAGGTATTGAGATTAATTGCTCATCAAACAAGTCTCTGGGACTGAGAGGGAAGAGCCACTGTGGTTATTATTACCAGATGGCTCTAGGATCAAGTGATTATAGCTCCAAAGGTCTCTCGGGGGCTGCAGTCTCTTCAAGGTCTTTGTTCTTCAGTTAGCATGCCTGTGTTCTGTGCTCAGATAGCCTGGGCCATGTAGAAATGTCAGAATATATGCTCACATACATGTTCTCATTGATCCACACGCACATACTCGTTCTTAAAACTTCCATTTTCTAACTTACACTGATGTGGTCTCCATTTTTGCCCCCTGATGACCTGGAAGGAGGACAGCAGGTGTTTGTGTCCAGTCCAGCACCATTATTCTGCCACGGTTCCTCACAAGTGCCAGCCTTTTCTAGGCTTGGAACTTGAGTGACACATTTCTTCTTAAGCACTGGCCATGTTGAAACATCATAATATGAATTAAATCTCTTCTGTTTTACCCAAAGGAACAAAAGGATGCGATTGCCATCATGGAGACAATCAACAATGGGAAGTCCATATTTGAGGCCCGCCTGGATATTGACACTTCGTGGCAGTGCCTGGAATACTATGCAGGCCTGGCTGCATCCATGGCAGGTGAGCCCTGGCGTGGCCTCAGGTAACCATCTGATCAGAGGGCAGAAGAGCAGAGCCTATAGTGGTGATTGTTATCTACTTGGGTGGCTTCTGTTAGTTTATCATTCCTTAGCTAAAGAGGAGATAGTAACAATTTCTTGGATTGTTCTAAGAATTCAATAAGATAGTAGACGAAAGCATCCAGTATTACAACCTGAACTGTAGACCAAATGGTTCGAAGCACTAGTTTGTAAGAGTCTGCACAATGCTTACCATTGTTATCCAGTTCAGGCCAGGAATGTAGCTCAGTTGGAGTGTTTGCCTAGTGTGCGTTGTGCGTGGAGCCCTGGGTCCAGTTCCAAATATTGCATACTCCTGAGTGTGGTGATGGCCACTACCCACTTGTAATCCTAGTACCTAGGAGGGGGACGCAGGAGGATCAGAAGGTTAAGGGCATCCTCAGCTACGTAGTGAATTTGAGGTAAATGAAACATACCTCAAACAAATGTTTACAGCAGTTTATATTGAATGGGTGGTAGAGCCCACCTGAGCCACATGTGGTAAGTGAGCTAGTGCTCTTCAAGGCTGAGCCATCCAGCCCCCACAGAAGAGTCTTTGAGAGTTAACTAGGATGAACTTGTGCTCGTGAAATTGCGGGGAGCATAGGCTTGCATCATTTCTTATTCTGTTTTACCCCTAGGAGAGCATGTCCAACTCCCAAATGGGTCCTTCGGCTACACCAGAAGAGAGCCACTTGGGGTGTGTGTGGGGATAGGAGCATGGAACTACCCCTTCCAGATTGCCTGTTGGAAGTCTGCTCCTGCTTTGGCATGTGGTAAGAATGAGTCACTCCTCCACAGTGAGCCTTCCGCCCCGCACTCAGACAGCAAGAGCTGCCTTGGGGCAGTCAGTCTCAGAGGATGTGGGTCTATTCCTGCCTTGCCTTGCACCTGAAGGAATTAAAGTTGAGGTTGCACACACAGGTCATGTCTTGGGGTTTCTATTTTGCATCTGTCCAGTTTCTGATGGAGAAACTGGCTGTATATTCTAGGCTATCCTTTTTTGGGAGGAGGGGGTAGATGGTTTTCGAGACAGGGTTTCTCGAAACCCTGTGTAGCCTTGGGTGTCCTGGAACTCACTCTGTAGACCAGGCTGGCCTCAAGCTCATAGAGATCTGCGAGCCTCTGTCTTCCGAGTGCTGGGATTAAAGGTGTTTCCACTACCACCTGGCTAGGCTATCCTTCTGATTCATCCTTCTAGTGTTAGAATGAAAGGAAATGAAAGTTTTTGGTCTTCAGTTAACTTTTATGAGACTGATTATCCCTACTTCACATTGAAGTTGCAAGCTTTAAATAGGATTACCCATGTCCAAAGACCTTGATACATGAGAACCCAAGGTGGGGAAGCAAGGTATGTCCTTTTTTAAAAAATAATTTTAGTTTTATTGGTTTTTTATGTATGAATGTTTGCCTGCATATCTATATCTATCTGTCTATTGATCGATCAATCGATAGATAGATGGTATATAGTATACCATGTGTACCACTAGTACTTGCAGAGACCAGAAGGTGCTAGATTCCCTGGATCTGGAGTTACAGCTGGTTCTAAGCCATCCTTTGTCTACTGGAAACTGATCTCAGACTCTCTGCCAGAGCAACAGGTGCTCTTAACCAATGGGTCATTGTTTCAGTCTCAGATGTTTCTAGAATTAATAACATCGTTGGTGAATTTAGAGGACCAGGAACCAGTTGAAATCGTCTAGTCATGTCTGAGAGGAGCATTTGCTTTTCTACAGGTAACGCCATGATCTTTAAGCCTTCTCCCTTCACACCCATGTCTGCTTTGCTGCTGGCTGAGATCTATACCAAAGCGGGCGCGCCTCCTGGCCTCTTCAACGTGGTGCAAGGTGGGGCTGCCACAGGCCAGTTTCTGTGTCAGCATCGCCATGTGGCCAAAGTCTCCTTCACTGGAAGTGTGCCTACTGGCATGAAGGTACAGACGACACCAGTTTTGTTCGACACAAATGGCTAAGTCTGGCAAAGCTAGTCCTGCCCACTGCGTATTTTGCAGATTTGGAGTTTATGTTGGGAATGGGTCAGGAAATTCTACTCTTTCTGTGCATGTGACGGGGGAAAGAGGGTATGTGTGGGTGGTTTGTGGTAGGCCAGGTGGGGGTAGAAATTCTCGCCTGCTTCAGGAGACGATGTGTGTGAGGGATTGGGGCCGGGGCTGCACTGTGCTCTGTTGGTGAGTTAACTATATTATATAGAAGAAGAATATTTTCAGGTTACTTCAGGTTTGTTACTTTGACCTGGATTTATGTTCCCAGTTTTAAATAGCCCTAAACATAAGAATGCAAAAAGAATTCCTGGCTGCAAGAATCCTATGAATTGTCAGTATGTTTTAAATGAACTCTTGTTTCAGGGTGTTATGTGACGTTCTGTAAATTCTTAGAGGGTTTTGCCAAAGAATATTCTAAGTGTACGAAGAGCCCAGTGTACGTGAGAACAGGTTCTGGCCCCTGTCAGACAAAGATAACCTGGTAGGTTCAGGTTGAGTTGACCTAGCATGCAGACTAACTTAGGCTAAATTTCCGGGTATCTTGTTTGGTTCTGTAGATCATGGAAATGTCCTCTAAAGGAATCAAACCTGTAACCTTGGAGCTTGGAGGCAAATCTCCTCTGATCATCTTCTCAGACTGTGACCTGGAGAATGCTGTGAAGGGGGCATTGGTGGCCAACTTCCTCACACAAGGCCAGGTATGAACTCTTCTTGGGAGGGCTGGGAAGGAATCCCTGCCTCTCCCCCTGGTAGCATGCTGACATTCTAGACACACTGAGAATTACAGGGTAGTTGTGAACAAATAGTACCAAGAGTTCCTGTGTATCTCTGAACCAGATCCCTCTAATACTGTGGTCCTTGGCCTTCTTAAGGCTGCGACCCATTACTACAGTTCCTCCTGTTGTGGTGGCCCACAACTGTAAGATTTTCATTGTTACTTTGTAGCTATAATTTTTGCTACTGTTATGAATCACAATGTAAATATTTTTGGAGATAGAGGTGTGCCAGAGGGGTCATGGCCCACAGGTTGAGAAGTGCTTCAGAATCTAACCTGTTTGCTTCACCATTCTTCCAGTCTGTGTATATACATCATACAGAATCAATGTCCTCCTAAACTATTTGAGAGAAAGTTATAGACACAAGGTCCCTAACTATCAAATACTGTACACAGCCCCCAAAACCACATTCTTTTACATAAGCATAGTGTGATTAGTACTCTATGAGTGTTAATTTATTGGCTTTAATCCCGGCACTCAGGAGGCAGGGACAAGCGAATCTCTTTGAGTTCAGGACAGCGTGGTCTACAGAGCTAGTTTTAGGGCAGCTAGGGTTCTTGCATAGAGAAAGAAAAGAAAAGAAAAACAAAACAAAGTGTCTCATATACACACAGACATACATTCCCTAGCCTTGGTCTGAGAATTATGAGCAACATGGACACAGTAGGAGTCAAAAGCCGGACACTGAGGGCTGGAGAGATGGCTCAGTGGTTAAGAGCATTGCCTGCTCTTCCAAAGGTCCTGAGTTCAATTCCC
>NW_004949264.1:255746-278678 GCF_000317375.1 Microtus ochrogaster | reverse complement strand
GCAACCACATGGTGGCTCACAACCATTTGTAATGAGGTCTGGTGCCCTCTTCTGGCCTGCACACAGACAGAATATGGTATTCATAATAAATAAATATATATTAAAAAAAAAGCCCGACACTGAGATCTTGGTAGGATTTTTTTTTCTTCTTGGCAGTACTGGGGGTTAAACTCAGGATCTCAAACCCGGCAGGTAAGCATTCTACCACTGAGCTACATCCCCAGCCCTAAAGCTTGGTTTCTAGGTCTCACTTCACACTTACTGAAACCAGGGCTGCTAGACAGATGGCCAATTCCAGAGTTCAAGTGGAAAAAGAAGGAGATGGGTCTAGAATACCTCAACTGCCAGAAATCAAAGAAGTTACTCAGGTCAGAGAGTTAAAACCAGGTATGGTGCACATGCCTGTGACCCCAGCACTTGGGAAGCTGGGAAGTCAAGGACAGTGCGGGCTATACAGAGACCTTCTCTCAAAACAGCTCACAATGGAAACAATGCTAATTACTCCAATTATTCCAGATTTTACCCATTGTTTAGTTTGATACATGTACCAAATGATCACACTGTACCACATAAACATGTACAGTTTAGAGAAATAATAACAAAGGCGGGAGAGATAGCTCACCTGTGGGTGGTTATTGTTTTGAGACAGGGTTTCTTATGTATAGTCCTTGTTGTCCTGGAATTCTTTGTAGACCAGGCTTGCCTCTTAAGTCAGAGATTCTCCTGCCTCTGACTCTCAAGTGCTGGACTAAAGTGTGTGCCACTGCTACTTAGCCTTTTTTTGTACAGGCCGAATGCTATGTTCAGAAGTTATATAGGTCTGTACTATTGCCCCTGCGTTCACATGACGATCCAGTGTTTCAGATGCCTCTGTTGTAGTGTCCTCTGAGTTCTATATCCAGAATAGTCTAAGGCTGCTGGCTGAGATAATCCAGGAGGAAATGCTGTGGGATAATGCTCTTGTACACTGTAAAGAAGCATAGGTGGGGTGACCAGACTAAGAGAATTCTGGGAAGAGGAAAGACAGAGAAGTAGTCACAAGCCAGACACAGAGGAAGTAAGATTAGAATGCCTTATTGTGAAAAGGTACCAAGTCACATGGCTAAACATTAGATAAGAATTATGGGTTATTTTGAATTGTAAAAGGTAGTTTAATAATGAGCCTGAGCCAATAGAACAAACAGTGTATAATTAATGTAAGCCCCTGTGTGTTTATTTGGATCTGAATGGCTGTGGGACTGGGTGGGACAGAAACTTCTGTTTACACGCTATGGTTACAATGTTCATTTAGAATAGCGGGTTCTTTGGTTTCTGTTTGTGTCAGTTGAGGTGTCTTTTCCTTTGTCCTTTAAAGATTTTTAAAATCTGTTTTGATCAGGCAAGACATGATCATAGTTCCGAATATCAAAATTTTTTAAAAGAGCCCCACTCAGAACTGGAACTCCTCCTCATTCCTTCTACCTATTCCCATCCCTTCTTTCTGTTCTCATATTTCCCATTCTGCTCTTTGAACAAAATGACCAGATACTTGTACTTTTTTTAATTAATTAATTAATTTATTTATTTATTATGCATACAATATTCTGTTGGCGTGTATGCCTGGAGGCCAGAAGAGGGCACCAGACCTCATTACAGATGGTTGAGAACCACCATGTGGTTGCTGGGAATTGAACTCAGGACCTTTTGGAAGAGCAGGAAATGTTCTTAACCCCTGAGCCATCTCTCCAGCCCGATACTTGTACTTTTTAAAAAGTTCCTCTACTTACTTTGTATCAGGTTAGAAGCACCATTTTCCCCACTTCCTATGTCCTGGAAATCATGCCATTTAACTTCATAGGGATATTCTATTTCTGGGACTTTGTTCTCTGTTCTACTGTATGTGTGTATGGTATTTGGAATCCTGTAAGTAAGTAGTAATTATTTAGTTTTAGAGATAATACTAACTGAAATGTTCAGTTTTTAAAATTAGGCTCAAGACTATAGCTCTTAACCTGTTTTATTTTTGACCCACCCTCACCTCCCACTCAGAAGCAACCAGAGTGAGCAGCCGGTACTGCAGGGAGGTAAGAGAGGGCTCTGATCCTGTGGGCCATCAATGGTCTTAAGACAATTTCAGCAGAGTAAGGATTATCTTTTCTATTAAAGGGCAGATTATGCCTGTGAGATGTGTGTCCACAATCATATAACTGATCCTTCCTAATTACTTTGGGAAGTTTTTATTTATTTATTTTTTTTTATTTTTTTTTCTTCTTTTTTTTTTTCGAGACAGGGTTTCTCTGTGGTTTTGGAGCCTGTCCTGGAACTAGCTCTTGTAGACCAGGCTGGTCTCGAACTCACAGAGATTCACCTGCCTCTGCCTCCCAAGTGCTGGGATTAAAGGCGTGCGCCACCACCGCCCGGCTTGGGAAGTTTTTAGAAATGAAAATATTCTTTAAAAAATGTGTTACGGGGCTGGAGAGATGACTCAGCAGTTAATAGCATTGACTGCTCTCATAGAGGATCTGGGTTCGAGTCCTAGCACCCACATGGTGGCTCAGAATCATCTGTGACTCCAGGTCCAGGAAATCCAGTGCCCTCTTCTGGCCTCCACAGGTACCAGGCACACACGGCACACAGACCGACATGCAGGCAAATCATCAGTATACATAAAATAAAACATTAAAAAAATGGGTCATGTCCCATGAAAAGTTTTTACATGTTTTTTTCCTCATTTTTTTTTCATTCCCCACACAAATTGATGTCTTCTGTCTTTTAGGTTTGCTGTAATGGCACTAGAGTGTTTGTGCAAAAGGAAATTATTGACAAATTTACAAAAGAAGTTGTGAAGCAGACTCAAAACATAAGAATTGGGGACCCCCTTCTGGAAGATACGAGGATGGGCCCACTCATCAATGGCCCACATCTGGAGCGGGTCCTTGGGTTTATAAAGTCAGCCAAGGAGGAGGTGAGAAATGAACAGGGGCTGGGACGGGGCGCGTTACGTCATGGCTTCTTGCCCCATGCCCTTTTTTGCATTTACATTAGTGGTTAGTATCCATGAGTGCTCTGCCTTGGGAGGGTAAATGCTGTGTGCCTTTGCTCAGGCTACCTTTGTCCTTGTGGGGACACATATGGGGTTGTGTGTTCAATACAGAAGATGTCTGCCTTTTCTTTTTCACTTAGGGTGCTACTGTGCTATATGGTGGAGAGCCGTATGAACCAACGGATCCTAAATTAAAACATGGATATTACATGACACCTTGCATTTTAAGTATGTCTTCTTGTTTGCTTTTAAATGACTTGAATTAAATAGTAGATAGTTAGAAATGAATTATTTATGAACTGTGTAATGTCATAGAGTAAGGGTTGGCAAATTTAATGATTCCACTATCCAGGTTTAAGAAGTAGAACTACTTCATTACTTTTGAAGCCCAGTAGGTACTCTGAGCTAGGACAATCGTGTCTATTGGTTTATGTACTGGAGACATTTGCTCTTGGAATAAGCTTTAAATAAAAAACCCCAATACATGTTTGATTAAAAAAAAGTATTGAACTCCTCAGTAATGTAAAACATAAACTATAACATATCAATATAACAGAAGCAGGTGTAAGGTTAGTGAGTTTTATTACATCTTTTCACTCTTCAAACTCTAGTTTGGACAGTCAAGTATACATGGGCATCCTATCAAACCTGCTTGCCTCCACGGTCTCACTGTGTGTTGTTGTCTGACCTGAAACACTCTACGTAGGCCATGCTGGCTTTGAACTTAACAGAGATCTGACTCTCGCTGCCTCTTGAGTGCTGGGTTAAATAAAGGCGAACACTACCACATCCAGCTAAACCCTGCTTTTGTTAGTCTCATTTACAGTTTTTTGTTAGGACATTCATACAAATATTGTTTGTTTTATAGGCTTTAAGCAGTATCTATAAATCTTACTTATATTAGCAATTAAACTGATTCTAAACCTGTGACTCTATTGGTAGTGGTGTTAACCTTTAGCCTAAAGAAATAGCCACTGGGCCGGGCGATGGTGGCGCACGCCTTTAATCCCAGCACTCGGGAGGCAGAGGCAGGCGGATCTCTGTGAGTTCAAGACCAGCCTGGTCTACAAGAGCTAGTTCCAGGACAGGCTCCAAAGCCACAGAGAAACCCTGTCTCGAAAAACCAAAAAAACAAACAAACAAAAAAAAAAGAAATAGCCACTGGTATTGAAAAGCTATGAGCCTAACTCCATACCATGGATTAGGTTAGTTGTAATTGAATGAATAACAAATAGGGCAAGCTTATATGTTGTTAAGTGAAATGTATGGATTAGACGATAAAATATGTGATGATATTCTGAATCTGTTGAAGAACCTGAAGCAAAGGAAGGAATGGCGTATACATGGAGTATACATGGTGAGACCATATTAATGAGTTCTCCATATGCTAAGGTTAAGGCTCCTTTCATTACATTTTATGTGTTTCCGAATATTATAGACTTTACACCAAAACATGCACTTTACAATTAGACTTTATGCAGATTGTGAAGCCAGGCGAGAGTGTGGAGGATTATAATAAAGTAGTCCCACACTAGCTCAGAATGGAGTATAATAAAGGCCTCTGTATTTAGGGGTAGACTCACAGATCAGCAGTCCTCTGCATGAGCAGGGAACAGGAACTGAATCCAGCAGCCAAGGGGGCTACACCCATTTCTACATCTGTTTATATAGTACATGTGGCCACGCCCAGAGTGTGTCAGTATCTTAAAGGCTATTGGCTAATGGAGTTCCCACAGCAAAAGAAGAGGGAGCCAACCCTTTATTTTTGTGATTCTGGAAGCTAGCTTGTGTTTTAACATATATGTGACTTAGAAAACCTGTTAAAACAGGTTTCTGCTGTCTGACTGTCAGTCTGAGAGCCTGGGGCCTAGAGATGTGCATAGTAACAGACCACAGTTCACCTTTATGCACCAGGAAGTTTAGAACTAATTTAGAGCCTCCGTCTGACTTCAAAAACATTGCTTTTAGACGCTTTATAAAAGTTCATCATTAAGCTGTGTCTAGTTTGTGTGATTATTTCCTGAAGGCGTAGGTCGCAAACAATGCCACACCAGTTTGGAATTATGATTAATAGGGTGATATTTATTTAAAGGGGAAAAAACTTATAGATAACCATCCCAGACAACAGCCCTCTGCGCAACCAGGAAGGAGTCTAGTCGCGAGAAGGGAAGTAGCTGCTTTTTTAAAGGGAGAGAGACCACGCCCCAATGGGCTGGTATCTCAGCAGCTATAGGCTGGAGGAGCGGAAGGACCTCCCGCAACAATTTCCTCTTTGAATGTTTAGTTTATGGCTTTCTGCTTTCATCATTGTAAGTAATACTGTGGTGAAGATCCTTGTAAATAAATTTGTTTAGCTCACTGGGTACTTCCTTAGGAATTCTAAAAAATGATTTCAGAGTTATACAGGATGACTTTCTAATATGTATTACCAAGTTGCCATGCAAAAGGAAGGTCTAATTAATACTCATGGTGGCTATATCCTCTTGAAAAATTTTTTCCCTAAAGCTACGTGTTTCACTGTTTACTACAGATAATATATAATACGAGTTTATGTTCCCCTCACTGCCATTGGTTTCATTATGAATGTTGGTAGCTAATTGCAGAGATGACATGACCTGTGTGAGAGAAGAGATTTTTGGACCAGTCATGTCCATTTTATCATTTAAAACTGAAGCTGAGGTCCTGGATCGGGCTAATGATACCACGTTTGGACTAGCAGCTGGCGTCTTTACCAGGTATGTGGATCAAGACACGCACAGCATCTTCTTGGGTCTGCAATCATTCTTACTCCTCCTTACTTTGCTGTCATCAGAGCCATCAGCATCTCTGTCTGTTTCATGATGCTGAAGACCAAACTGAGCTGCACCCCAGCCCTGTTTGCTTCTTTTTAATTTAGGAAATGCCAAAGCTGCCTTTTATAGTTTTTTACTAATGGCCAAAGGACTCTATATTGCTATGGAATTTAAATTGAACTTTATTAAAAGTTCTGGCTTCATTCTTTCATTGAGTATTTAAGATTCTGATCTATGTAAAGCTTTGGGCTAGATATTAAAAACATTCAAATCAAGGAATTTAAAAAACTTTGAACATTATGAATACTGGACATTGTTTTTCAAATACAACATTTTTAGTCCAGTGTAGTTTTAAATATCTTGTTACCATCATTAATATCTTTGTACATAAATGTTAACCACTATAATAGAGATAAAAATGATTTTGATGCAAAATTTCTTTCAAAACAATCCGTGCCTATAATTGCAGCAATCTGGATAATGGTAGTCATGTATGCCTATAACCTTAGCAGTCTGGTTGTGGTGGTACGTGCCTGTAACCCCAGCAGTCAGAGGCAGGTGGACCATGAGTTTGAGACCAGCCTAGGCTACATAGTGAGACTACAGAACAAGAAAACAAACAAAAAAGAAAAAGGACTGTAAATCTCCAGGTCGTGTGCAAACTCATTAATCACTGGCCTTGGGAAGGTAGTTTTCTAAGGCTTCACTGAGAGTGTAGAGCATTTGTGGTACCAAGGTCAAATGCTGTCTTGTGGAAGAAAGGAAGTGCTTTGACGCTGGTCCTCATGTGATTGCTTCCCTTTGGGTCCTGACAGAAAGATTGGGACTCTGCTTTTCTGCTTTGGAGACTGAGTGGGCTAGGTGCTCTTTGTGTGTGTGTTGGGGTACCAAGGATTAAACCTAGGACCTTGGCAATACTAAACATCCTCCACTGAGCTGTAAATCTCTCCAGCATCACCAGCCCTTTTTTTTTTTTTTTTTTTTTTTTTTTTTTTTTTTGGTTTTTTTTTTTTGGTTTTTAGTTTGAGTTAGGTGCTCTTTGTTAAAGATGACCGTGACATTGTTCTGTAGCCTAGGCAGGCCTCGAACTGACTCAAGTTGTCCTCTGGCCTCTACATATGTGCTATGGCACACACGTGCCCACACACACACACACACACACACATGATATAAAAGGCTCTAACTTCTCCATACCTGCGTCAGCCTTTATTGGCATGTTTCAGTTTCAGCCATTCTCCTGGGTGTGAGGTCATATTCCATTGTGGATTTGGTTCTCATTTTTGTGGATTTTGCTTTTGTCTGTTACTTTGAGTGTTATATTTAAGGAGGCTTTGTTGAATCTGGGACCATGGAGATATATTTCTGTGCTTCTGATGGTTTTATAGTTCTCAGACCTGTGTTCTATGCAGGTGCATGCTTGTGTACCGTGTAAGGGTTCCACCTTCATCACTTGGTGTGAGTGGTGTAGTTGTTCCATGCCGCTGGGCAGTGGCACTCTTGCTGCTGCTTACTTTAGTGATTTTTTAAAAATCTGGGTCGTCTTTTGCCTGGGCGATGAAAGGGATTTAAACAGTTTGAAGAAACAAGAGTTTGGCAGGATTTCAGGGCCCTTGCAATTTACACTCCAAGGTTTCCTGTGAAGTTAGCATGAACTGTGAATAACCAGCGCTGTCTCTTACCTCCCAGGGACATCCAGCGGGCTCACAGGGTGGCGGCCGAGCTTCAGGCGGGAACATGCTACATTAACAACTACAACGTCAGCCCAGTGGAGTTGCCCTTTGGTGGCTATAAGAAGTCAGGTGAGGAGGTGGGAATGCACAAGCCAAGCTAGCCACTGTAGTCAGTGTTGCCACACCAGTTTTCCTCAGCCTGTGACTAGCATAGCCTGAGGAGACAGACTCAGTCCTCCCCAGCCTCACTAGAATGCAGGCCGGCATCGCCAGGAAGTTCTCCTGTGTAACACGGCGTGTGAATGGCTGATCTGCATCTCATGGCATGTCTTGTGGGTAGCATTACCTTTTCTTTAGTGTTGGGTTGATTTCTCTGAGCATTAAACACTCCTGCAGGGGTTCCACATCAGGTATGCCCATCAGTAGGGCTTTGGGGCTTCTAAAGGCATTCCAGAAAGCTTATATTAATGGGTTTTTTCTTTGGGGCCCAAATTTATTAAGTCTCTTAATTTGCCATTTGCCACAATTCTAGCCATCATCTCTGTTCTGGATGGCACCAGAGTGTCCCCCAAACTACTACTCATTTATTTCTGCCCCCAGATGTGTGGTCTGGTGTTTCAGGGGTTTGAGGCTCAGGGACACAGCCACCAATTCGAGGTTCATTCTTTGTATTCTGGTACCTGTATTCATTTATTTCCTATACTTTTTTCATTTGAACTAAAAATTGCTTTGAACACAGTTTCAGAGTCCAACCCATAGTCTTGGGCCACCTTAATATTATGAGCACTGAAGTGATGGTGGGTGTCGAGTTTTACCTGATACCCAGCGTTATCCTTGTGCTCCTCAATGACATCCCACCAGTCCTCCTCATGCCAGTGTGGTACACGAAGGAGCTGCACACGTGCATGATGCAAGTAGAAGTCAAGGTGCTATTTCATTTATAAGTAACTTCTAGGATAGGGCTTAGGCCTGAGGGTTTTCATTCCTTTTGAGTAGCACGACAGTGGACAGTGTGATGAGAGAGATGGCTACATCTGCAGAGTGCCTGTCCTCAGGCTTAGGTAGCCATGGTTTGGACCAGGATACAGCACAAAGCCTGAGCACGGGTGCTGTCTTTTTTACACATTATTCATTAGGCCGTGCTTGAGGATATTAAGTAATCAAGGAACTGGAAGTCTGCTCTTTGCACATTTAAAAGATTGATAAACCTTGTTAGTCAAGTTTTAAATGAACACTGCTTTCCCCAGCTGTCAGGTGGATTGCTTTAGAGGCTGCTTTTAGCGAGCTGCTTTGCTTTTTTTTTTTTTTTTTTTTTTTAGGGCTGCACATTTAAAAGATTGATAAACCTTGTTAGTCAAGTTTTAAATGAACACTGCTTTCCCCAGCTGTCAGGTGGATTGCTTTAGAGGCTGCTTTTAGCGAGCTGCTTTGCTTTTTTTTTTTTTTTTTTTTTAGGGCTGGGGTGGGGAAGGGAGAACACAGTCTCCTGTATCTAGAGCTTATGGGTAGTGGAGCAGACTTAAACAGGCCCTTGTCTGTGTACAGTGGGATTACAGGCGGGTGATACCCTGCCCAGGTTGTGTGCTGCTGGGGACGGAACCCAGGGCTTTGTGCTTGGTAGGCTGTAGTGCCTGACTTTTAACATGTTTCCTTAAAGAGACTGCACACTTTTCAGATGTTCACGCAGAGCAACAGGCACTTGAAATCAGGACTCATGCTCTGAAACGAGGCTGTGCTACTTCCCTGTCCTAACACTCGCTGGCCCCAGCTCCACAAAAGTACCTGGTTTGAGAATGGGCTTCCCACCCGGACCAGCGGAGCGTACATTTGAAGTAGTGTGTGACTTGAAACCACTGTAGTGACCAGTTCACCCTGACCCCATCTTGTCTTTTCAGGATTTGGCAGAGAGAATGGCCGTGTGACGATTGAATACTATTCACAGCTGAAGACGGTGTATGTGGAGATGGGCGACGTGGAGTCACCTTTTTGAAAACCTGTGAATCCCGTTCACATGGCCAGGCTGTAGAACAAGCTGGCTGCCTTGACAGCAGTGTAACTGAATAGTCTCTTATGTTGTAGGGAGCTGCGGGTTGCATGGTGGCTCACAACCATCTATAATGAGTGAGATCTGGTGCCCTCATCTGGCCTGCAGGGATGCATGCAGGCAGATGCTGTATACATAATTAATAAATCCTTAAAAGAAAATTCTTAAAGCTTTAATCGGGAGCCAGAAAAGTTGTAATACTTATGGAAAAAGTGATCCATTGGCATTTAAAAAGCTACATTCCTTTTGGCTAGCAAGACAGCTCAGTGGGTAAGGTCTTCTCACAGAAGCCTGATGATTCTTTACTTAGGTCCCACATGAAGGCAGTGTGTCCCTCCCCTGTATCATAGATGCATAGTAATAAAATCTTTTGCAAAAGCTTAGTTCTTTTGTCATTTCATTGAGAAACCTGACGAGCTGGCTAGCGTAGTTGATACGTCAGCAAACATCCCATTATCCCATCACAGACACATCCCTTGCACAGCGAGCGGCCTGTCGTCCAACTGAAGAGTCGTTTGACAGCATGAATTACTGTGTGCTTCTGTAACAGAGCACTGGAACCAGTCACAGTGTTAATCTTTTGTCTTAATTTGAATCTCATCACATCTTAAAGACTGGACTGGACAGAGGAGAAAGTATAGGCCCAGGACAGGCAAGGGAAGTTGAGGCATGATAACTTTTTTGTGACCCTGTCCTTCCCTGCTGCAACCTACCCTAAAGAGCTACCAGACCCTGTAGCTAGGCTACTGCAGCTGAGGCCTCGCCCATGCGCCTTTCTGGGGATGAGTTAAGTAATAGTGAAGGTGGCATTTAGAGATAAGGAATGATTGTCATGGCTGGGCCTAGCTCTCTTGCCCTTGCATGGGCAAGTTAGGGCAGTTAGCACTGGAATGATTAAACCAGCCTTTCTTGGTGTTATTTTCCCTGAAATATTTATGAATCCTTGTTCTTATACAAAGACCTACTTGTCTTCCTTTTCAAGGTTGGGGGAGGGAGTTGACAAAGCCATTAGACAGCAGTAGTGAATGAGCTCGCCGCGGTCAATAGGTGACAACGTGCCCTTGCTTAGGCCGCTGCAGTGCCTTATCACCACCGTGCACACTGTCTTCCGTCACTTTCCCCCTTATTTCTCTGCCAGGCTGTTCCCTCGTCACTTCAGACCGTGTTTCTCAGAAATTCACCTTGCAGGCTTCTTGAAGCCACATACTAGCCAGGAAGTGGTAGCCGCTCATGCCTTTAATCCCAGTACTCGGGAGGCAGAGGCAGGAGGATCTCTGAGTTTAAGACCAGCCTGGTCTACAGAGTTAGTTCCAGGACAGCTAGGACTACACAGAAAGCCCGTCTCAAAAGCCAAAAGAAGAAGAAGAAAAAAAAAAACCTACAAACTAAAAATGTGTTCTGAGGTAAGGGAACCAGCACAGACCTCCTCTTCTGTCCTTGTGGATGACTGTTTGTTGTCACTTGAGACTGTTCCCCTGCTAACTGTAGCCTTTCTGAACTAGGATGCGAACTGAAAGCGAGCGCTGCTGCCATTGGCCGCGAACTGTGGAGTGCATGAGCAGCTGCCGCTCAGGGTGGCCCAGGGAGCCGCCGCACCTGCTGGGTAAGAGAATTGTAGATTCTCAGCCCACTCCAGACCTGTCAGATCTGCATTTCAGGAAGCTCCTCAGCTGAGTCATAGGCATCATAACTTGCCAGGCTGCGCTTTGAGAGAACTGGTTCCCGAGCTCGGGCTTCATTAGAGCTGCCGTTGAGCATTTAAAAGACTGAGATGCTAATGTAATTGATCTGGGCACCTGGACTCTGAAAAGCTTCCCAGGTGAGTTCCTAGGCAGATGGAGTTGCGGACGGCTCTGAGCACCAAGCTCGGTACAGTCGCTGCGAGCCCATGTAACCGCTTAAGCTTAATAAAACGAAGCAAAAAGCATGTGAGTTGCTCTAGCCACACAGCAAGGCCTCAGTGGCCAAACACAGGTGCCAGTTAATTGGAAAGTAGAGTATGTTATGTCAGAAAACACCTAGAAAGTGCTGCTTACGAGGGATGAAACAGAGACTGCATATGTATCTGTCCATGTAAGGGGATGCGTATGGGCCTGAGTGTGGGGGGTCAGGAGACCCACCCAGGGGGAGTGGGTTTTCCCCTTCCACTGTGTGAATTAAGGGAGTTGAACTCGGGTGGTCAGGGATAGCAGTCAATGCTTCTACCCGCTGAGCCGTTTCGTGTTAAGTCTCACCTGGTCATTTTGATTAAGGTGGGAGAGCCTCTTAGGGATGTAAAGGGGAAGCAGGGCACACTGGCAGAACATAGATGATAGCTTGGACTTCTGCTAGGTTACACCAGCAGGTAGTGCCCAAGCTTCCTACCATAACTTGTGGGAACCTGAGCCCACCCAGCCTCTGGTCTTGAGTGCCTTCTACTGTGCGTGCGTCATCAGTGGCTCCTCAGTAATCGTGCACGAACGTTTCTAGTTCCATACAATTAGGGTTTGAATGTAAAGAGTCCCTGCAGACTTATGTGCTTGGAACTTGGGTCCCAGCTGGTGATGATATTTTAGGAGGCTGTGGAATCTTTGGGACATCCTACGCAGCACAGAGATCAGGCAGGGAGACACTGCTGCCTCTCTGGAGCGGCATCACTATTCCCAATAAAAGCTATCCCCCACTGGTCTGGCCTACTTTGGGTAATGTGAGTATGTCTGGTAGCATGGAGAAGGCTGCACAGAGCGGCAGTCAGGCTGCTAAGGGGTATGGCCGCTGGCTGCTCG
The DNA here is from genome assembly GCF_000317375.1 of Microtus ochrogaster. Classification (NCBI taxonomy): domain Eukaryota; kingdom Metazoa; phylum Chordata; class Mammalia; order Rodentia; family Cricetidae; genus Microtus; species Microtus ochrogaster. Next base: position 266,385 of record NW_004949264.1, on the reverse strand, counting down.
ACAGTGTAGCAGCAGCAGCTGCAGTTTGAGGAAGGCCAGCGCAGGAAAGTGGCACCAGCAGAGACAGTAGGAGGCGGGGGACAGAACTGAGACAGAAGGACAATGTAGTCTATGAAGATTTAGAGATGCGAAAAGCAGTCTCTGGTTGCTAGTCTTGCAGAGAACTGCCCTCTTTAAGACTAAGGAAGGGTCTTACACCCTGGGCCAAGGACTGTAACTGGCTGCTGTCAAGGGCGGAGGAATGCCAACAGCTACAACAGTGGTTCTCAATCTGTGGGTCATGATCCCTTTGTGTGTGTGGGGGGTCAAACAACCTTTCACAGGGGTCACCTGAGACCATCAGAAAATACAGATACGTTATAATTCATAACAGCAAAATTACAGTTATCAAGAAGCAATGAAAATAACTTTACGCTTGGGGTCACTACAACATGAGGGACTGTATTAAAGAATCTCAACTATTACAGAGGCTTACTGATGCCATCTTTTCTAGTCCAAACCCAAAACTTCCCACCTCATTGCTGTCATTTCATAAAGAAACATTTAATGCTAAAATAAAGGCAAATCTAAAGCTCTATGGGGAGGAAGAAGCCCATTTCCTTTATTTTTTCAGTACACTAGTGACAACTTCTCATGACCTGAGCTGGGAGTGGATTCTGATATAATCCCCAAGGGAGTCACAGCCATCTAGGCAAAGTAAGCCACTCTTCAGTGTTCAATTCCCATAGGTTGAGCAGATCAGTACGACGGGAAATGCATGGGGTTTAGAGGTACGCCTCTGCTCAAAGCCTAGCTCTAATGCTCAGAAGTGACAGAGCGTGTGAAGTGTGGCTGGCACCAAGGAAGAGGAAGATCTCCCGGGTGGGTTTTATTTTATCCATCTGAAAGCCACGCATGTCTTGTGGACAGCAAAGGCCTAGATATTATTCTTGTTCATATTTCATAGACAACTTTAGTTTTTAGAGCAATGATCTTATTTTGCCAATCTACATCATCCTCTCCATTGTAAAGCTGCTGCGGGAGAATTGTCTGTATTCTGTCAATCATGTTTTAAATAAATGCTGATTGGCCAGGCAGGAAGTATAGGTGGGACAACCAGACAGGAAGTAAAGGTGGGGCAATGAGAGCAGGAGAATGCTGGGAAGGAGGAAGCCCATTCCTCCCCAGTCCTCCCCAGACCACCCAAGAAGCAGGGTGTGATCTGTCTCGCTGAAAAAGGTACTGAGTCATGTGTCTAATATAGATAAGAATAATGGGTTAATATAAGTTTAAGAGCTAATAAGAATCCTGTGCAAATGGGCCAATCAGTTTATAATCTTATGGAAACCTCTGTGTGATTTTCTTTGCGACTTGCTGGCTGTGGGAACTGGACAGGACAGAAACCTCAACAAAGCAGGCCCTCATGTTACATAAAGCCTTTTTGATTTGCCCTTAAAAAGACATTGGCACAGACATTTTTTTCCTCTTTTCAACTATTTTTTTTAAAAATTTATTTTTATTTTATGTTCATTGGTGTTTTGACATGGGTCAGGTCCCATGAAACTGGATTTCCAGTTGTGGGCTTCCAGGTGGGTGCTGGGAATTGAACCCAGGTCTTCTGGAAGAGCAGTCAGTGCTCTTGACTGCTGAGCCACCTCTTCAGCTCAGGCACAGACATTTCTAAGCCTGCTTTCTCACCTACGAAATGGGCTGGTAGTAGTTCTAGCTTTACATTCATCCCTAGTTCTATCATCTGAGTTTCTTGCTTAACTTAAAAAAAGCTTTAGGCAAGTGTGTGTGTGTGTGTGTGTGTGTGTGTGTGTGTGTGTGCGCGCGCGTACATGTGCTACAGTGTACACGCAGAGGTCAGAGGACAACTTGTAGGAGTCAGTTCTAACATGTGGGCTGAACTCAGGCCATCAGACTTCAGGGCGAGTGTCTTTACCTGCTAAGTCATCTGACTGAACCCCTGTTACTTAACCTTTAAGCAATATAAGCAATCTTCAATAGATATTTTTAAAGTCCATACTGTTAATTATTAGCATCAAGCTGTACTACACTTGAACTGGAGCTAAGACTTAATGTTTCAGCACTGTGGCATCATGAATACATTACCGTAATCAGACTCTGTCTCAGCTTCACAGATGAGGTGAGGAGGGATACTCATGGCTTGACTTCTAGTTAGTAGAAATGCACAATTATTTAGGAAAGAGACTCAGAAAGAAATGCAGAGTAGAGTCAAGAGGTTTAGGTATGAGGCTGATGCCAGATAACTTTTTTATTATATTTAAAAAAAAAAACCAGTGGAACTGGAAATAAAGGTAAGTCGTTCAAAGTGAACGAGAGTTGAAAGGTCTACCATTCCTCAGTGGCAGGCCTTGGACCCTCTGCCCAAGCCAGGTTGAACCCAGCCGAGATGCTGGAAAGCAGAGCACACGGTTGTGCCCATTAAGGCAAGAAGGGCAAGAGACCCCACAGCTCCTCGAGACCGCTTGCTGGGGTCTGAAAAACAAGAGAGCAGAAGTTACCAGAACATCTACAAGCCATTCTGTTCTAGCATCTGAGGTCATATGTTCAACCACCTGTTCTTGGGAGGTTGACCAACTCTACCGTTGGGCTATCAGTATGCAGGAAGCTATATGCAAAGTAATTCTACAACAGCATTGCCTAGACTTTGGAGAACTCTGTAGCAACATTGTCTTAGGACCTTTAGGAGTGTTTGTTTCCTTCCAGAACGAAGTACAGCCTTTTTCTCTCTCTTTGCTATCCATTTATCCACTAAACAGTGGCCAGGTTTTGCCATTATAACCCCAGGGTTTGATTCCTGGGGGTTATGGTTAGCTGCTCAATATTTGTATGCCTGTTTCCTCATCTATAAAACGGGCTGTTAACTGTACCCAGAACTGCTACAAGGTTGCATAGCCTACATAAAGCTCATAGACAAGCAACTGGCACACAGAAAATGCTCAAAATTTGTTACTCTTCTAAGGGCAGTAAGAATAAATAGACCTTTCATCTCAATTATTAAGCCACTTCCTCATTTCACATTTTATCATATTTTATATACATGGGTATTTTGTCTGCATGTGTGTCTGTGTACCACTTGCATGGATCCCCTGGAACTGGCATTGCAGGCTGTTGTTGGCTGCCATGTAAGGCGCTGGGAATCAAACCTGGGTCCTGCAGATGAGCAGTCCTCTTAACAGCTGAGTCATCATCTCTCCCGTCTTAACCTCCCCCTCCACTTTAAAGCTCAGCTAAGAGTCAAAATACAGAAACTAAACTTTAAAATTTGTTTGGGGGCTGGACAGCTGCAATGGTTAGGTGCACTCGCTGCTCCTGCCGAGGATCAGTGTTTAGCCGTCAGCACGCATGTCAGGTGGGTCACAACCACCTATAACTTCAGCTCCAGGGGATCTAGCATGCGCTCTGCCCTCTGTGGGCACATCCACACAGGTGCACAATGCACATTTTAAAAGATACATTTAAAAAGTGTCTCCTTGGCTGATGTCAACATGTACTTACCTCCTGTGTAGTAGCCATATGCATAAAGAACTCGCCCAACAATCCAGGCTAGGCCCAGGCCAGAAGCTATGCGCTAAGATAAAAGTACAATTCAGTGTTTGAGTTGAGGAAACAGACCTTGGTGAACACCTAGAGCTGACTACACTTGCGTTGGCCAAAAGTGAGGTATTTCCCACTAAGGAAAGAATGTCATCATTTGTTTGGTCAGGAAAAGTCAAGACCCATTGTTGTCTACAATTGCATGCTCAACTGGGAGGTACAAATTAGCTTTCCCCATGGGGATGGGCACAGTTTCTTGCTCTGGGCAACTGGGGGAACTGGTGCTGGAGCTCAGGCCAAGAGCAGTCAGACCTCAAGGTTCCAGGGTGAGTCAGAAAAGGAAACCCTGATGTCTGAAATGGGACCCTGGACCCCACACTGACTCAGCAGCTCCTGGGTTGCACTGTTCCCATGATGACATCTGCTGGAAATGGCTGGACATAGTAGGAGTGGAGATGGACATGAAAAGGTGAGGAGGATGTATAGTGAACCCCGAATATGTGTACTCTGAGAGGAAAAAGCCTCTCTATTCCCAGCACCCTTGACAGGAGAGAGTAAAACCTATGTAGGATGAGAAATATTTTCCCCTATTTCATCCTGAGTAACCCATCTATCTGGCCAGAATGAGTAAGAGGGGAAAAGGTTGGGGTAGGGTGAGCAGGTAACCCTCCACTGGAATGAAAAGTCTTTCTGACTATGTGTTGCTTTTATTGGTTAATGAATAAAGAATCTGTATTGGCCTACACAGGGCAGAATAGAGGTAGGCAGGGCAAACTAAACTGAATGCTGGGAGAAAGAAGGCAGAGTCAAGAGATGCCATGTAGCCGCCACGGGGAAAGACGGGAGCTGCCAGCTGGAACCTTGCTGGTAGGCCACAAGCCTCGTGGTAAAATATAAAATAATAGAAATGGGCCGGGCGATGGTGGCGCACGCCTTTAATCCCAGCACTCGGGAGGCAGAGGCAGGCGGATCTCTGTGAGTTCGAGACCAGCCTGGTCTACAGAGCTCGTTCCAGGACAGGCTCCAAAACCACAGAGAAACCCTGTCTCGAAAAACAAAACAAAATAAAAAAAAACAAAAAAAATAATAGAAATGGGTTAATTTAATATGTAAGAGCTTGTTAGGAGTGTGCTATAGTGATCAGTGATTTAATTATTTATTTATTTGGTTTTTTGAGACAGGGTTTCTCTGTGGTTTTGGAACCTGTCCTGGAACTAGCTCTTGTAGACCAGGTTGGTCTCGAACTCACAGAGATCTGCCTGCCTCTGCCTCCCAAGTGCTGGGATTAAAGGCATGCACCACCACTGCCCAGCCAGTGATTTAATTAATACAGTTTCTGTGTGGTTATTTCGGGGCTGAGCAGCCAGGGAAACGAACAAGGGCCCTCCACGAGTCCTTTTCCAATTTGGTAGTGCTGTCAGTGGTGCTGGTTGCTATGGCAGGGTTTTGTTTGAGTTGACTCTGGGTAAGAAGTCTTGGCAGGAGGATGAAGAACTATAGACAAAGCCCCAGCTACTCTCTGCCTAAGCTTGGTCTCTGCCAGGCTGTTCTTTTACTACAGTGCCGAGTAATTCCTAGCAATTTCGGAACAATGGTTTGGTGTTCGGCTGTACAGAGGCCTGCAGGTCCTGGTCACTGCCATGACCTTGGTTTGAGTAAATGTCTGCTAGAGCTGTCAGGATGCCATGGCCTTCTCGACGCTGGGCGCTCCAGACAGCAGCTCTTGCTTCCTCAAGTCTTGAGTTTAGCTTACTTGTCACCTTCTCAGTAAGAGGCTGACCATACCATATTCAAAATCTCTGAGCTCCATGCCCCTTTTCCACTTCCTTGTTTGCTACTGGGCCCTTCGCAGCTTCTAACATCCCTGATAATTTACTTATGACATTCTTTATGACCCCAATTAAAGGGAGGCTTTGTGAATCCTGGTGGCTGCCTGTCTTGTTCACTGCTCTAGGGCATGGGTAGATTTTGTTTTTCATAGATGAATGAATGAGGAAAGTAAAAACACTCCCTGTGGATATGGACCTTTCAGAATTATATAGACCTGGGTTCAAAGTTCCATTCTTCTGTGGCTTAGCTGACCTTGTGAAAGTTAAACGGTGTCTAAGAGGCTCTCTCTGTCTGTAAAAATAGGTGAAATGCTGCCTACTTTAAAACACTTTGTAACAAATCACTAAATATTCAGATGGCGACTTGACACCAAGGCTCCTCCCCCAATGTTCATTTCCTTCTCCCTGCAAGCAGAGCGTAGCTCAGTGAACTCCATCTAAACGGATGAATGACCAGCCCAAGGAGAAACTTACCGGGTGGTACACACCTCCCACGGTTAGAAAAAATAGGAAGGGAGGATACACTTCCAACCTGAAATAGACAGAAAGTCGTGTTTCAAAAAGTGTCCTCACGATGGCTGTTTATACAGAACTAAGGGACTTTGCACCCATGCTGGCAGGCTGGAAGCTCAGGAGTCCACACACTGGCTGGAGGGAGAAGGCTGGCTGCCAGGACCCACCTGCTTTTGCTCTGGATAGGAGTGGGTGAACTTTACATCCTGCAAACTCACGAGGAAGGCCTTGGCTTGGAGTAGGCCTCCGAACGGAAGCACAGTCTAAAACGCCCTACAAGCTCGTGTGTCAACACCTGCTCTCTACTCGGTGGTACCACTTTGGAGGGAGGATTGTGGGATAGTTTTGGACAGGGGCCTGATTGGCAGGTGTAGGCCACTGAGGGTAGGCTTTGAGGGTTATGGCCAGCAGAGAGAGGACTCTGTTTCCTGTTTGCCTTTGTGATCACCTTCAAGTCTCTGTCATCTCTGCCATTATATCTTACATCATGGACTATGTCTTTTTTAAATTATGAGCCAAGAGAAAGCCTCTGCCCATTCAGTTCTCTGCATACACACACACACACACACACACACACACACACACACACACACACACACACTAATTTACAATGAAAAGTAATGAATATTAATCATTTAGATGGGACCTGCAAACACTGCAGAGAGTCACATTAAAGGCATTGCTATGACTACTATTAATTGTCAACAGAATCTAGAATCACCTGGGAGATGGGCATGCCCACGGAAAATTATCTTGACTGTGTTAACTGAGGTGGAAAAAATTGTCCACTGTGGGCAGTACCATCCCCTGGCTAGGACCTGAACTGTGTAAGCAGAGAAGGGAGCTGAGCAACAGCAGGCCTTCATAACACTCTCTGCTTATTTTTATTTTAATTTTTTTCCAAGACAGTGTTTCTCTACCCAGGACGTCCTTGAACTCATTCTGTAGACCAGGCAGGCTTACCTTGAACTCAGAGATTCGTCTGACTCTGCCTCCCCAGGGCTGGTTATTAAAGTTGTGCATCACCACTGACCAGCTCAGAAGTTTTTCCGTTCTAAAAAGTCTTATTTTTGCTCATTATTCAATCTGTTCACCCAGTAATTTAATATGCTTTTTTATATGAGTGTGTGTGTGTATCAATACTATGACTCACATGTGTAAGTTAGGCTTGGTTCTCTCCTTCCACCATGTGGGTCCTGGTGATCAAATTTAGATTATCAGGTTTGGCCAAAAGTGCCTTCATTTTGAGCCCCTGCCTGCCCCCCACTAATGTTTTAATCATACTTTTAATGAGGGAACCATGATTGTCATGTTATCACTCAGCAAAATCGGAGACTCGGGGCTGAGATGATGGGCATCTTTGCTGCCTGGCAGCATGACACTCACGTGTTCTGGTGGGCTCGCTGGATGCAGTTGAAGATATGCCCGTTCTCAGGATCTGTGCTGTACATGGCCGGGTACTGTGAAAGCAAAGGCCAAGCAGAGGATGAGTGTTGAGAATTAACCAGCCCTGAAACTGAGACATTCCAAAGCACCTTCTACGGTACTCCTGATGGACGAGCACTGACTTCTGCTTCAGTCTCTATAGTGACAAGGCTTTCGGTTCTCAGAAGCTAGAAAGAACCTGTGACTTATGTTCTGGTTGCAAAAGAGATGGGAGTGGTCCCTGCCTAGTCAGTGCTTCTCACTGATGCCATAAAGCAATGGTCTGCAGATGCAAATTCAGAGAGACCGGAGAGAAATGGCTGGTTCCCAGGAATCATCACACACCACATCCCTTTAAAATTTCCCTTACTAGGGAACAGATAATTGAGCATGTGAGACTGCTATTGCAAGTGCCCACCAGAATAAAAAGAGAAGCAGCCCGATAGGAACACTTGAAGGAACCTCCAGAGGGAGTCTAATTACAAGATGCTAGATGCAAACAGACATCTAATTGCTCCCCAGGGATAGCTTTAGAAGTTCCCCTTCTAGTTTGGCTAGAGCTAAAGGAAGTATTTAACAGACTTCCTTTTTACAACAACCGGCTAAACCCAGGTTAAGCCCAGCCTCTCTTCTCTACTTAGGAAACAGGGAAATCAATTGAAGCTATCACTTGTAAAGTGGCAAACTAGGAGACAATGCTGCTAATTCATCCTTCTTTAAGATGTCCCTAGCAAACAGCTCTAGGTAAAAAGGGACTTTTAATCCTAGTAGGCCTGGTCTTTCTACATGGGGGCCAGAGTCCAACAAGGTGCAAACCGCATTCCAGCAATCCTAGTATTTCCTGCCACTCAGGAACAGAATTCGAATAGGCACTATCCAGAGATGGCTACTAACTGCCACTAACAACTCAGATCTCCTTCCATGATTGAAAGCTCACCTTTGGATTAGCCGTGGCCTCAGGAAGCCCACGCGAGCACCCGCCTGTGACCCCACTTACCTCCACCTTGTACTTCTTGCGGGCTTTGCCCACGTTGATGGCTAGGTGGAGCACCATCACGAAGCTCGCAGCGCCAGTGAGGAGCACGAATCCATATTCCTTAGAGAGGACAGTCATCTTGGCTCTGTGGAAGAAAGCACGCCACAGTGGGAAACTAACCCAACACCGTGGACACTGTGTGGTGCGAGGCCTTAGAGAGCATGGTGCCTCATCACCGGCAGATGTATACAGATCAAAAAGTCAGCTCAGCGCTGGGAAGGTGGCTTAGTAGGTCAACTGTTTGCTGTGTAAACATGAGGACCAGAGTCTGGACCCTTGGAGCTCACTGGCTAGCCAGTTTAATGAAAAAGGTTAGCTGCAGGTTTAGTGACAGAACAAAACCCCAAGTCAATCGCTGGTCCCTACATGAGCATGGGCAGGTGAGAGCCCCTGCACAGACAAGCACGTGCACACACACATATATCACACATACATCACAAGTGCATACACCATGCATACATATGACACACACACCCTGCCCAATAAAAACAGATGTTTTTAAGACATCAACAGAAATACCACCGTGTATTAGATGACAGAATTAAAAATTACTCCACTATGCAGTATAGACTCAGAAAAGTGAATACAGGTCCTTCCTTTCTTCTTTCTTCCTTCCCTCACCTTTTTTCCTTCCTCTCTATCTTCCTTTCAGTTTTAAAAACAGATTTTATTCCATTCTTATTTATTTTTGTGTGTATACACACACCCATGTGCACATGCGACAGTGTGCACACGGGGATTAGAGGACCTGCTTGCGGAAGTCTGTTCCCGCCTATCACCACGTGGGCTCCTGGGGGCAAACTCCAGCATCAGCTTTGGCAGCTGGCACCTTCACCCACTGAGCTATCCCATGGACTCCTTAATTTCAGTTTTTGAGGCTGTGTAGCCCACGTTGGCCTGGTACTCAAGATAAAACCCAGAGTGGTCTCAACCTCACAGCAATCATCCTGCCTCGGCCTCGCAAGTATGGAGATTACAGGTGTGAGCTGCTCTAGCCTGCTATGTAGTCTCTTTGACTCAACATCCATTTACAGAGTTTACCTGTATCGCTGTGGTAGTCGCTGTTGTGTGCCGCTAACATTTGCAGTTGGAAGTATTTAGCACTGTGCCCTTTAGCAAAGTGGTACCCCCGACAGCGGTTTCTGGGGAGGGCTACTGTGAGGTCAGAGCCTTGTGACCGCCTTTCCACCTTGATCCTGGTCACACGCTGGCATGGTTTTAGAAGTCAAAATTGTGAAACCCTGCTTGGTGTTCTGATATCAAAACGTGGCTCCCCAGCCGATGGTGTGGACAAGACACATAGCCTGGCAGACTCCTGAGAACTCAAGCTGCCTATCAAATCATCACTTCAGAACAAGCCCCACAAGAGTCCCCATGTCGGAAACTTATTTTGAAATCCATAAAAAGTTGGCAATACAAGCTAAAGCTAAACAAGTGTTAACTACAGATGCGGTGGTGGCTATGGGGTTTAAAGATACAATTCTCTGAATTTTTCTGACCACAAAGGAACTGTTGTTATAAACAACAGTTTTGAGGAAAAGCTGATCCTGGCTCAGCTTACAATATTCAGCATTAAAACTCTTGTCTCAAAGGAAAGACATCAGATAAAACAAAACTTAGTAGGTGGAAGAAGCCCTAAGCATCTCATAGCCCACTGGGCTGCCCACTAACTTCTGTGAAATTTGAACAGTAGATGGAAGAGTTCAGAGCACACATGCAGACAGAAAGGGCGGCTGCAACACGTGAGAGTGTGCTAAGGTGACTCACCACCTCATGCAAGGCTGCCAGAGCCAGGAGCTCCTGTGTGATCTCTTCAGTTTAAAAATGCCCTTCTCACTGGGTTGTGGTAGCTCTTCCTATAATACTAGCATTCGGAAGGCAAAGGCAGGTGGATCTCTGTGAGTTCAAGGCTAGCCTGATCTACAGAGCGAGTTCTAAGACAGCCAGTGCTTTTACACAGAGAAACCCTGTCTTGAGAGAAAAAAAAAAAAGCACCAATTTCTTGCTGTTTGTGAAAGCACACAGCAGGCAAATGCTTAAATGGATGAGGCAGGAGGATCATAAGTTTGAGGCCAATCTGTTACACCTTGAAGGGCTGGGGAGGGGGTTTAGCTGATAAGATGCGTGCTGAGTGTTAAGACAAAATAATAAAAGGACAGCTCTGCTGGCGCAAGAAATCCAAATAGGTCAAATCTGATGGAGGAAGGTCATTGGTTAATTAAATAAAGAAGCTGCTTGCCCTGATAGGTTAAAACATAGGTGGGAGGAGTAAACAGAACAGAATGCTGGGAGG